>NC_084758.1:13513896-13771396 GCF_033978785.1 Entelurus aequoreus
AAATGGCTAATAATGCCAAGGGAGACATGTAACGTTGTTAGTTTAAAAAAATGATCTTTTGTAAAGATACCAAAGACACAAGCTAGTTTTTTAATTCAATATGACAGCAGAACAGTCATACTAAATATGAAAGATATATAAACATAACTCCAAAACCAAACATGTGTCATGTCTAAAAATGCCTGTAGTAATGTATTTATGTGAGTTTGTAAGGTTTGCAAAAACAAAAAGAAGTTTTTTACTCAATATGAAAGTAATGTTCTTAGAATCCTTAGATAATGCGAAAAAAGCAATAAAAATGTATTCAAACACAAATTTTAAACCAAACATGTAAAATGTCTAAAAATGCCTGTAATATTGAATATATGTAAGTTTTACTAGAATCAATTGTTTTTGTAAGGTTTGCAAATACAAAAATTAGGTTTTACACATAATGACATTATAACTGTAACACTCAATATGACAATTATTTATTTATAACTCCTAACCACACATGAAACATGTCTATTAATGCGTGAAAAAATGTATCTTTGTGAGTGTTACTAGAAACATTTTCTTTTGTAAGGTTTGCAAAGACACAGGTTAGTTTTTTTTACTCAATATGACAGTATAACTGCCACACTCAATATGACAGTTATTTAAACACAACTCTTAAACTACATATGAAAAATGACTGACAATGCCTGAAATAATGCATTCTTGTAGGTTTTACTCGAAACATATGCTTTTTTAAGGCTTGCAAACACAAAAATTATTTTTTTACTCAATATGACAGTAATGTTCTAAAATTCTGAGATTATACGAAAAAATTTATAAAAATGATTCCAACATAATTCCTAAACCAAACATGCGAAATGTCTAAAACTGTCTGTAATATTGAATCCATGTGAGTTTTACTAGATTTATATGATTTTGTAAGGTTTGCAATACATAAATTAGATTTTACTCACTATGACAGTATACTGTCACACTCAATATTACAGTTATTTAAACATAACTCAAACCACACATGAAAACTGGCTAATAATGCCTGAAATAATGCATTGTTGGCAGTTTTTACTTGAAACACATGCTTTTTTAAATCTTGCAAACACAAAAAGTAGTTTTTTTTTTACTCAATATGACTGTATTGTTCTTAAAATCCTGAGATAATGCGACAAAAAATTAAAAATGTATTTACACATTACTCCTAAACAACACAAGCAAAATGGCTAATAATGTCTGGAAACATGTATCTTTGTTAGTTTTCCTAGAAAAATGGTATTTTGTAAAGTTTGCATTGACACAAGCTCAGACAGTATAACAGTCCTACTAAATATGAAAGTTATATAAACATAACTCCAAAACCAAACATATATCATGTCTAAAAATGCCTGTAATAATGTATTTATGTGAGTTTGTAAGGTTTGCAAAAACAAAATGTAGTTTTTTACTCAATATGAAAGTAATGATCTTAGAATCCTGAGATAATGCGAAAAAAGCAATAAAAATGTATTTAAACATAATTCCTAAATAACCCATGCTAAATGGGTAATAATGCCTGGAGACGTGTATCTTTGTTAGTTTTACTAGAAAAATTATATTTTGTAAAGTTTGCAAAGACACAAGCTAGTTTTTTTTATTCAATATGACAGTATAACAGTCATACTACATATGAAAGTTATATAAACATAACTCCAAAACCAAACGTGTGTCATGTCTAAAATTGCCTTTAATAATGTATGTATGTGAGTTTGAAAGGTTTGCAACAACAAAAAGTAGTTTTTTACTCAATATGAAAGTAATGATTTTAGAATCCTGAGATAATGCGAAAAAAGCAATAAAAATGTATTTAAACATAACTCCTAAAAAACACATGCAAAATGGATAATAATGCCTGGAGACATGTATCTTTGTTAGTTTTACTAGAAAAATGATCTTTGTAAAGCTTGCAAAGACACAAGCTAGTTTTTTTTTAATTCAGTATGACAGTATAACAGTCATACTAAATATGAAAGTTATATAAACATAACTCCAAAACCATACATGTGTCATGTCTAAAAATGCCTGTAATAATGTATTTAGGTGAGTTTGTAAGGTTTGCTAAAACAAAAAGTAGTTTTTACTCAATATGAAAGTAATGATCTTAGAATCCTGAGATAATGCGAAAAAAGCAATAAAAATGTATTTAAACATAATTCCTAAACAACACATGCAAAATGGCTAATAATGCCTGGAGACATGTATCTTTGTTAGTTTTACTAGGAAAAGTATATTTTGTAAAGTTTGCAAAGACACAACCTAGTTTTTTTTTATTCAATATGACAGTATAACAGTCATACTAAATATGAAAGTTGTATAAACATAACTCCAAAACCAAACGTGTGTCATGTCTAAAATTGCCTATAATAATATATGTATGTGAGTTTGTAAGGTTTGCAAGAACAAAAAGTACTTTTTTATTCAATATGAAAGTAATGCTCTTAGAATCATGAGATAATGCGAAAAAAGCAATAAAAATGTATTTAAACATAATTCCTAAACAACACATGCAAAATGGCTAATAATGCTTGGAGACATGTATCTTTGTTAGTTTTACTAGAAAAGGTATATTTTGTAAAGTTTGCATTGACACAAGCTCAGACAGTATAACAGTCATACTAAATATGAAAGTTATATAAACATAGCTCCAAAACCAAACATGTGTCATGTCTAAAAATGCCTGTAATAATGTATTTATGTGAGTTTGTGAGGTTTGCTAAGACAAAAAGTAGTTTTTACTCAATATGAAAGTAATGATCTTAGAATCCTGAGATAATGCGAAAAAAGCAATAAAAATGTATTGAAACTTAATTCCTAAACAACCCATGCAAAATGGGTAATAATGCCTGGACACGTGTATCTTTGTTAGTTTTACGAGAAAAATTATCTTTTGTAACGTTTGCAAAGACACAAGCTAGTTTTTTTTATTCAATATGACAGAATAACAGTGATACTAAATATGAAAGTTATATAAACATAACTCCAAAACCAAACGTGTGTCATGTCTAAAATTGCCTATAATAATGTATGTATGTGAGTTTGAAAGGTTTGCAAAAACAAAAAGTAGTTTTTTACTCAATATGAACTTTCATATTGAGTAAAAAACTACTTTTACTTAATGATTTTAGAATCCTGAGATAATGCGAAAAAAGCAATAAAAATGTATTTAAACATAACTCCTAAAAAACACATGCAAAATGGCTAATAATGCCCGAAGACATTTATCTTTGTTAGTTTTACTAGAAAAAGTATCTTTTGTAAAGTTTGCAAAGACACAAGCTAGGTCTTTTAAATTCAATATGACAGTATAACAGTCATACTAAATATGAAAGTTATCTAAACATAACTCCAAAACCAAAATGTGTCAGGTCTAAAAATGCCTGTAATATTGCAAACCTTTCAAACTCACATACATACATTATTATAGGCAATTTTAGACATGACACACCTTTGGTTTTGGAGTTATGTTTATATAACTTTCATATTTAGTATGACTGTTATATTGTCATATTGAATTAAAAAAAAGTAGCTTGTGTCTTTGCAAACTTTACAAAAGATAATTTTTCTAGTAAAACTAACAAAGATACATGTCTCCAGGCATTATTAGCCATTTTGCATGTGTTGTTTAGGAATTATGTTTAAATACATTTTTATTGCTTTTTTCGCATTATCTCAGGATTCTAAGATCATTACTTTCATATTGAGTAAAAAACTACTTTTTGTTCTTGCAAACCTTACAAACTTGCATAAATACATTATTACAGGCATTTTTAGACATGACACATGTTTGGTTTTGGAGTTATGTTTAGATAACTTTCATATTTAGTATGACTGTTATACTGTCATATTGAATTTAAAAAACCTAGCTTGTGTCTTTGTAAACTTTACAAAAGATACTATTTCTAGTAAAACTAACAAAGATAAATGTCTTCGGGCATTATTAGCCATTTTGCATGTGTTTTTTAGGAGTTATGTTTAAATACTTTTTATTGCTTTTTTTGCATTATCTCAGGATTCTAAAATCATTACTTTCATATTGAGTAAAAACTACTTTTTGTTTTAGCAAACCTTACAAACTGACATAAATACATTATTACAGGCATTTTTAGAACATGACACATGTTTGGTTTTGGAGTTATGTTTATATAACTTTCATATTTAGTATGACTGTTATACTGTCATATTGAATTTAAAAAACCTAGCTTGTGTCTTTGCAAACTTTTCAAAAGATACATTTCCTAGTAAAACTAACAAAGATACATGTCTCCAGGCATTATTAGCCATTTTGCATGTGTTTTTTAAGAGTTATGTTTAAATACATTTGTATTGCTTTTTTCGCATTATCTCAGGATTCTAAAATCATTACTTTCATACTGAGTAAAAAACTACTTTTTGTTTTTGCAAACCTTTCAAACTCACATACATACATTATTATAGGCAATTTTAGACATGACACACGTTTGGTTTTGGAGTTATGTTTATATAACTTTCATATTTAGTATGACTGTTATACTGTCATATTGAATAAAAAAAACTAGCTTGTGTCTTTGCGAACTTTACAAAAGATCAATTTTCTCGTAAAACTAACAAAGATACACGTCTCCAGGCATTATTACCCATTTTGCATGGGTTGTTTAGGAATTAAGTTTAAATACATTTTTATTGCTTTTTTCGCAATATCTCCGGATTCTAAGATCATTACTTTCATATTGAGAAAAAACTACTTTTTGTTTTAGCAAACCTTACAAACTCACATAAATACATTATTACAGGCATTTTTAGACATGACACATGTTTGGTTTTGGAGTTATGTTTATATAACTTTCATATGTAGTATGACTGTTATACTGTCATATTGAATAAAAAAAACTAGCTTGTGTCTTTGCAAACTTTACAAAAGATCATTTTTCTAGTAAAACTAACAAAGATACATGGCTCCATGCATTATTAGCCATTTTGCATGTGTTTTTTAGGAGTTATGTTTAAATACATTTTTATTGCTTTTTTCGCATTATCTCAGGATTCTAAAATCATTACTTTCATATTGAGTAAAAAACTACTTTTTGTTGTTGCAAACCTTTCAAACTCACATACATACATTATTATAGGCAATTATAGACATGACACACGTTTGGTTTTGGAGTTATGTTTATATAACTTTCATATTTAGTATGACTGTTATACTGTCATATTGAATAAAAAAAAACTAGCTTGTGTCTTTGCAAACTTTACAAAAGATACTTTTTCTAGTAAAACTAACAAAGATACATGTCATCAGGCATTATTACCCATTTTGCATGGGTTATTTAGGAATTATGTTTAAATACATTTGTATTGCTTTTTTCGCATTATCTCAGGATTCTAAGATCATTACTTTCATATTGAGTAAAAAACTAAATTTTGTTTTTGCAAACCTTACAAACTCACATAAATACATTATTACAAGCATTTTTAGACATGATACATGTTTGGTTTTGGAGTTATGTTTATATAACTTTCATATTTAGTATGACTGTTATACTGTCTGAGCTTGTATCAATGCAAACTTTACAAAATACCATTTTTCTAGGAAAACTAATAAAGATACATGTTTCCAGACATTATTAGCCATTTTGCTTGTGTTGTTTAGGAGTAATGTTTAAATACATTTTAAATTTTTTGTCGCATTATCTCAGGATTTTAAGAACAATACAGTCATATTGAGTAAAAAAAAAACTACTTTTTGTGTTTGCAAGATTTAAAAAAGCATGTGTTTCAAGTAAAAACTGCCAACGATGCATTATTTCAGGCATTAGTAGCCACTTTTCATGTGTGGTTTGAGTTATGTTTAAATAACTGTAATATTGAGTGTGACAGTATACTGTCATAGTGAGTAAAATCTAATTTATGTATTGCAAACCTTACAAAATCATATAAATCTAGTAAAACTCACATGGATTCAATATTACAGACAGTTTTAGACATTTCGCATGTTTGGTTTAGGAATTATGTTGGAATCATTTTTATAAATTTTTTCGTATAATCTCAGAATTTTAGAACATTACTGTCGCATTATCTAAGGATTCTAAGAACATTACTTTCATATTGAGTAAAAAACTACTTTTTGTTTTTGCAAACCTTACAAACTCACATAAATACATTACTACAGGCATTTTTAGACATGACACATGTTTGGTTTTGGAGTTATGTATATATATGTTTCATATTTAGTATGACTGTTCTGCTGTCATATTGAATTAAAAAACTAGCTTGTGTCTTTGATATCTTTACAAAATATAATTTTTTTAAACTAACAACGTTACATGTCTCCCTTGGTATTATTAGCCATTTTGCATGTGTTGTTTAGGACTTAGGTTTAAATACATTTTTATTGCTTTTTTCCCATTATCTCAGGGTTCTAAGAACATTACAGTCATATTGAGTAAAAAACTACTTTTTGTCATAGCAAAATGTAAAACTCTGTAAAACTCCCAAGGATTCATTATTTCAGGCATTATTAGCCATTTTTATGTGTAGTTTATGAGTTATGTTTAAATAACTGTCATATTTAGTGTGACTTTGTCATTGTGAGTAAAACCTAATTTTTGTATTTGCAAACCTTACAAAAACAACTGATTCTAGTAAAACTCACATTTAAACAATATTACAGGCATGTTTAGACATATTGCATGTTTGGTTTTGGAGTTATGTTTATATAACCTGCTTTCTGAGCCGCCACCTTTGTGTCCTACTGATCCAGGAAAATGTTGTTCGGGGGCTTCTATGCCCCCTGGTAGGGTCCTCCAAGACAAACAGGTCCTAGGTGAGGGATCAGACAAAGAGCAGCTCAAAGACCTTTATTAAAAGTACAATTGAGGACCTAGAATTTTTCTCGCCCGGACGCAGGTCACCGTGGCTCCCCTGTGGAGCCAGGTCCAGAGGTGGGGCACGATGGCGATTGACGGGCCTCAAAGAGGCAACGTGGATCCCCCCTCCAGGGCTCACCACTCATGGGCTTGGGTCATAAAGGGTGCAGTGTGAGCTGGGCGGCAGCCGAAGGCAGGGCACCTGGTGGTCCGATTATCGGCTACATATGCTCGCTCTTGGGACATGGAACATCACCTCGCTGGGAGGGAAGGAGCCTGAGCTGGTGCATGAGGTGGAGACGTTCCCGGCTAGATATAGTTGGACTCACAGCAAGGGCTCTGGAACCTGTTCACTCAAGAGGGGCTGGACTGAGCTGAACTTTCATTACTTGCAACGCCAGAGTGGAAGAGATTCCACACTGGCGTTGCAACTAATGAGAGGTGGCAATTCTTGTTGCCCCCCGGCTCAAAGCCTGCACGTTGGACTTTAACCCAATAGACGAGATAGTAGCTTCCCTCAGCCTTCGGGTTGGGTGACGGGTCCTGACTGTTGTTTGTGTTTACACACCAAACAGCAGCTCAGAGTACCCACTCTTTTTGGATTCCCTTGAGGGAGTACTGGAGAGTGCTCCCTCGGGTGATTCCCTTGTTCTGCTGGTGGACTTCAATGCTCATGTGGGAAACGACAGTGAAACCTGGAGAGTCGTGATTGGGAAAAATGGCACGGATTGTCCATAACAAACACAATGTTCAAACATAAGGGTGTCCATATGTGCACTTGGCACAAGGACACCCTCGGCTGCATGATTGACTTTGTAGTTGTGTCATGGGATTTGCGGCCTCATGTTTTGGACACTCTGTGAAGAGAGGGGCAGAGCTTTCTACCAACCACCACCTGGTGGTGAGCTGGCTCCGATGGTAGGGGAGGATGCCGGTCAGACCTGGTAGGCCCAAACGCATTGTAAGTGTCTGCTGGGAACGCCTAGCAGAGTCTCCTGAAGAACTTTGAACATGTCCGGAAGAACTTTGAACATGTCACGAGGGAGGTGCTGGACATTGAGTCTGAGTGGACCATGTTCCGTTCCTCTCTTGTTGAGCCAGCTGATTGAAGCTGTGGCCGCAAGGTGTTTGGTGCCTGTCGTGGCGGTAATCCACCAGCAGTGAGGGATGCTGTCAAGCTGAAGAAAGAGCCATCGGGTCCTTTTGGCTCATGGGACTCCAGAGGCAGTGGGCATACCGACAGGCCAAGCGAGACCTCCTCAATCCCACCAACACGTCTTCCTATGAGGAAACAGTGCCTGGGAAGTCTGTGGTGGGCTCTCCTATTTCTGGGGCTGAGGTTGACAAGGTAGTTAAAAAGCTCCTCGGTGGCAAGGCCCCGGGGGTATGAGCTCCGTCCGGAGTTCCTTAAGGCTCTGGATGCTGTGGGGCAGTATTGGTTTACAAGACTCTGCAACATTGCGTCTACATCGGGGGCGGTACCTCTGGATTGGCAGACCGGATTGGCAGACCGGGTCTGCCAATCCGGTCTGCTATGAGTCCTAACTGCTTTGGTACACCTGCCGATGACAACCTTCAGTATTTTGTGGCTGTCATCAGCCACAAAATACTACATTACCCTGGCGTTGCAAGTAATGAGAGGCTGGGTTGTCAGAAGGGGAACCGGAGGGTGTGTTCCAACTATCGTAGATCACACTCCTCAGCCTTCCCGGTAAGGTCTATTCATGCGTACTGGAGAGGAGGAACCTCGGATCCAGGACAATCAGTGTGGTTTTTCCTGGTCGTGGAACGGTAGACCAGCTCTAAACTCTCGGCAGGGTCCTTGAGTGTGCATGGGAGTTTGCCCAACCAGTCTACATAAGTTTTGTGGACTTGGAGAAGACATTCGGCCTTGGCCCCCGGTAAATCCTGAGGGTAGTGCTCAGAGAGTATGTAGTATAGGCATGTCTGATTGTGGCGGGTGTCTCCCTGTATGATCAGTGTCAGAGCTTGGTCCGCATTGCCGGCAGTATGTCGGACCCCTTTCCAGTGAGGGTTGGACTCCGCCAAGGCTGCCCTTTGTCACCGATTCTGTTCATAACTTTAATGGACAGAATATCTAGGCGCAGTCATGGCTTTGACTGCGCCTGGTTTGGTGGCTGCAGGATTAGGTCTCTGCTTTTTGCAGATGATGTGGTCCTGATGGCTTCAACTGGCCAGGATCTTCAGCTTTCATTGGATCGGTTCGCAGTGAAGCGACTGGGATGAGAATCAGCACCTCCAAGTCCGAGTCCATTGTTCTCGCCCGGGAAAGGGTGGAGTGCCATCTCCAGGTTGGGAAAGAGATCTTGCCCCAAGTGAAGGCGTTCAAGTACCTAGGAGTCTTGTTCACGAGTGAGGATAGAGTGGATCGTGAGATCTACAGGCGGATCGGTGCGGCGTCTTCAGTAATGAGGACGCTATATCGATCCGTTGTGGTGAAGAAGGAGCTGAGCCAGAAGGAAAAGCTTTCAATTTACCGGTCGATCAACGTTCCCATCCTCACCTATGGTCATGAGCTTTGAGTTATGACCAAAAGGACAAGGTCACGGGTACAAGCGGCCGAAATGAGTTTCCTCCGCCTTAGAGATAGGGTGAGAAGCTCTGTCATCCGTGAGGAACTCAGTGTAAAGCCGCTGCTCCTCCACATTGAGAGGAGCCAGATGAGGTGGTTCGGGCATCTGCTCAGGATGCCACATTGATACAATATTACAGGCATGTTTAGACATCTTGCATGTTTGGTTTTGGAGTTATGTTTCTATAACCTGCTTTCTGAACCGCCACCTTTGTGGTTTGCGTGTCCCACTGATCCTAGGAGCTATGTTGTCCAGGGGCTTCTTTGCCCCCTGGTAGGGTTCCCCAAGAAAAACAGGTCCTAGGTGAGGAATCAGACAAAGAGCAGCTCAAAGACCTTTATGAAAAGTACAAATCGAGGACCTAGATTTTTTTCTTGCCCGGACGCGGGTCACCATGGCTCCCCTGTGGAGCCAGGCCCAGAGGTGGGGCACGATGGCGAGCGACTGGTGCCCATGGGGCCCAGCTCGAAGAGGCAACATGGGTCCCCCCTGCAATAGGCTCACCACTCATGGGCTGGGTCATAGAGGTCGGGTGCAGTGTGAGCTGGGCGGAAGCCGAAGGCACGGCACTTGGCAGTCCGATTATCGGCTACATAAGCTCGCTCTTGGGACGTGGAACGTCACCTCGCAGGGATGGAAGGAGCCTGAGCTGGTGCGCGAGGTGGAGAAGTTCCTGGCTAGATAAAGTTGGACTCACTTCGACGCACAGCAAGGGCTCTGGAACCTGTTCTCTCAAGAGGGGTTGGACTCTCTCCCACTCTGGCGTTGCAAGTAATGAGAGGCTGGGTTGGCAATTCTTGTTGCCCCCCGGCTCAAAGCCTGCACATTGGACTTAACCCAGTAGACGAGATGGTAGCTTCCCTCCGCTTTCTGGTTGGGTGACGGGTCCTGACTGTTGGTGTTTACGCACCAAACAGCAGCTCAGAGTACCCACTCTTTTTGGATTCCCTTGAGAGTGCTCCCTCGGGTGATTCCCTTGTTCTGCTGGGGGTCTTCAACGCTCATGTTGGCAACGACAGTGAAACCTGGAGAGTCGTGATTGGGAAAAATGGCCACCCGGATCAGAACCCAAGTGGTGCTTTGTTATTGGACTTTTGTGCTCGTCACGGATTGTCCATAACAAACACAATGTTCAAACATAAGGGTGTCCATATGTGCACTTGGCACCAGGACACCCTCGGCCGCAGTTCCATGATTGACTTTGTAGTTGTGTCATGGGATTTGCGGCCTCATGTTTTGGACACTCGGGTGAAGAGAGGGGCGAGCTTTCTACCGATCACCACCTGGTGAGCTGGCTCCGATGGTGGGGAAGGATGCCGGACAGACCTGGCAGGCCCAAACGCATTGTGAGAGTCTTTTGGGAACGCCTAGCAGAGTCTCCTGTCAGAGAGAGTTTCTTTTTCCACCTCCGGAAGAACTTTGAACATGTCACAAAGAAGGTGCTGGACATTGAGTCGGAATGGATCATTTTCCGTGCCTCTCTTGTCGAGCCAGCTGATTGGAGCTGTGGCCGCAAGGTGTTTGGTGCCTGTCTCGGCGGTAATCCTAGAACCCGCTGGTGTCCACCGGCAGTGCGGAATGCCGTCAAGCTGAAGAAAGAGCTTATCTGGTCCTTTTGGCTCATGGGACTCCAGAGGCAGCGGGCATACCGACAGGCCAAGCGAAACCTCCTCAATCCCACCAACACGTCTTCCTATGAGGAAGCAGTGTCTGGGGAATCTGTGGTAGGCTCTCCTATTTCTGGGGCTGAGGTTGCCAAGGTAGTTAAAAACCTCCTCGGTGGATGAGCTCCGTCCGGAGTTCCTTAAGGCTCTGGATGCTGTGGGGCTGTTTTAGTTGACAAGACTCTGCAACATCGCGTGGACATCTAGGGCGGTACCTCTGGATTGGCAGACCGGGGTGGTGGTTCTTCTCTTTAAGAAGGGGAACCGGAGGGTGTGTTCCAACTATCGTAGATCACACTCCTCAGCCTTCCCGGTAAGGTCTATTCATGTGTACTGGAGAGGAGGAACCTCGGATCCAGGACGAACAGTGTGGTTTTCGTCCTGGTCGTGGAACGGTAGACCAGCTCTATACTCTCGGCAGGGTCCTTGAGTGTGCATGGGAGTTTGCCCAACCAGTCTACATGTGCTTTGTGGACTTGGAGAAGACATTCCACCATGGCCACCCCGGGAAGTCCTGTGGGGAGTGCTCAGAGAGTATGGGGTATCGGCATGTCTGATTGTGGCGGGTCGCTCCCTGTATGATCAGTGTCAGAGCTTGGTCTGCATTGCCGGCAGTAAGTCGGACCCCTTTCCAGTGAGGGTTGGACTCCGCCAAGGCTGCCCTTTGTCACCGATTCTGTTCATAACTTTTATGGACAGAATTTCTAGGCGCAGTCATGGCGTTGAGGGGATCCGGTTTGGTGGCTGCAGGATTAGGTCTCTGCTTTTTGCAGATGATGTGGTCCTTATGGCTTCAACTGGCCAGGATCTTCAGCTCTCATTGGATCGGTTCGCAGCCGAGTGTGAAGCGACTGGGATGAGAATCAGCACCTCCAAGTCCGAGGTTCTCGCCCGGGAAAGGGTGGAGTGCCATCTCGAGGTTGGGCAGGAGATCTTGTGGATGAGTTCAAGTACCTGGAGTCTTGTTCATGAGTGAGGGAAGAGTGGATCGTGATATGCACAGGCTGATCGGTGCGGCGTCTTCAGTAATGAGGACGCTATATCGATTTGTTGTGGTAAGAAGGAGCTGAGCCAGAAGGAAAAGCTCTCAATTTACCGGTCGATTTACGTTCCCATCCTCACCTATGGTCATGAGCTTTGGGGTAAGACCGAAAGGACAAGATCACGGGTACAAGCGGCCAAAATTAGTTTTCTCCACTGGGTGGCGGGTCTCTCCCTTACTGTAAGAATTTTCACCGTTTAATTACAGTAACCTACTGGCACCTATTGGTTCCAGTATAAAACTGTTTTTCTACAGCACACATACTGTGATTTATCACTACAGTTTATTACTGTAAAAAGTATCACAGTACTGTGCTGTATCAAATATACGCTTCACAGCATAATACTGTCATCTGTTTAGCGGCATTACACTGTTATTTTAGTGTATCCACTGTAATATCCATTAACAGTTAATTACAGTAAAATAATTGTAAGCACTATAGACTGAGCTTTACAGTATAATGCCACTAGAAGTTAATGAATTGAACTTTTAAATTTTCAAAATCAAAACCCCTGCAATCTGCTGGCATAAAAATGACTGGAGAAATGGCCTTGCAAGTTAATGCTTTTATTAACCAATTGTTTTAAAGTGCATAAAATACATTCAATGTACATTTAGTGCATTCTTTTTATTTTCAGTAAAGCATTTTAACATTTATAACATGTCAACTTAATTTCAAACTGGAGACAAAACACTGAACACGAGTCCAGTGTTTAGTTGTCGGCTACATAAAGCCCCACTCAAAGTCTGTGAGATGTTTTATAAGGGTGGCTACGTGAGGATTTACAGTTGCTGCCTTTTTCTGAACCAGCTTCCCGCTCTTCTTGGACACCACCTTTCCCTGGCTAGCCTTTGTTCCCCTCTCGGGGTTAACGCCAATGAATCGCCTAAAAAAGAGAGAAAGCATATTAGATATTCTGTTGTGATTGAAGATTACTTGCAGTCGATACAGAACTCCACTCACATTGTTATTTAGGAATATGCACTGCACAAATATTAATATCAATTTTAGGATATATGTGAGCCTATACCATAACCACAGCTGTAGATGAGTGAATGCTCTAAAACCCATTAAGACAAATTCAGAGAGGAAGACAATGCTAAAGTCTCCCCAATCCCTCTCTCTATTTATGTTTTCTCTCCATCTACGGGACCGTGTATTTACGCTGATGTTTCCTGCTTTCACCCATTTAACATATCGCTACCTGCTCATTACCTATCTTCTCTGCATCCTGGGGTCACACTGGTGCTTCTTGCCTTTACCCATTCAACATATCTTTACCTGCACATCACCTACCTTCTCTGCATAGTGTGGTCACGCTGGTGCTTTCTACCTTTACCCATTCAACATATCTTTACCTGCACATTACCTACCTTCTCTGTATCCTGGCGTCTAGCTGGTGTTTCCTGCCTTTACCCATTCAACATATCTTTACCTGCACATTACCTACCTTCCCTGCATCCTGGGGTCACACTGGTGCTTCTTTCTTTCACCATACAACATATCTTCACCTGCACATACCTACCTTGTCTGAATTGCGTCGACCACACCTGCGCTTCCTTCATACCTTCACCCGCACATTACCTACCTTCTCTGCATAGTGGGGTCACACTGGTGCTTCCTGCCTTTACCCATTCAACATATCTTCACCCGCACATTACCTACCTTCTCTGCATCCTGGGGTCAAACAGGTGCTTCCTTCTTTGACCCAGTCAACATATCTTTACCTGCACATTACCTACCTTCTCTGTATCCTAGAGTCAAACTGGTGCTTCGGTCCCTAATAAGAAGGTCCACAAAGGAACAGAAGAGTCATTGATTTAAGGCACAGAATTGGGGAAATGACAAGTCAAATTCCTGAACAGAGGTGAGAAATATAAAATAAAATATCCTAACAGTATTTAACAGTATCGAGAGGATTTACCTTTGAACAAATTCCAATGTCCGAGCACCAAGCAAGAAGGGCAGCAAGCCCTGAGATGAAGCTAGGTTGGACGCCTTTGCAGATGACATCACCTTCCATGCTGATCATCCAACGTTTTATTGTGACTTTGTCACCAGCAACTGGTACAGTCAAGAAATGCAGTTTATGTTCCTAAACAGTATCCAATATGGGTAGCATTTTAAAAGTATTTGGAATGGCCACCTCACTCGCTCTCTCTTTACTCTGTTTACATCTAGTCTCCTAAGGCAGTGGTTCTCAAATGGGGGTACGCGTACTCCTGGGGGTACTTGAAGGTATGCCAAGGGGTACGTGAGATTTTTTAAAAAATATTCTAAAAATAGCAACAATTCAAAAACCCTTTATAAATATATTTATTGAATAATACTTCGACAAAATATGAATGTAAGTTCATAAACTGAACATCTAATCAAGTAGGCTATTCCATTCATTACCATAAAGCCAGAGTTTCCCCCATGCCATGATGGTTTGACCCTACCTGGCGGTGCCACACGGCACCAACTGTCAATCAACTATCCATGTAGAAAACAATGGAGGCGTGGTTAAAGCGTAGCAGTAATGCAGCTGAGACATGTGGACATGTTCCATAAATATTGATGTTAAAGATTTCTTTTTTTGTGAAGAAATGTTGAGAATGAAGTTCATGAATCCAGATGGATCTCTATTACAATCCCCAAAGAGGGCACTTTAAGTTGATTACTTCTATGTGTAAAAATCTTTATTTATAATTGAATCACTTGTTTATTTTTCAACAAGCTTTTAGTTATTTGTAATTCTTTTTTTCCAAATAGTTCAAGAAAGACCACAACAAATGAGCAATACTTTGCACTGTTATACAATTTAATAAATCAGAAACTGATGACATAGTGCTGTATTTTCCTTCTTTATCTCTTTTTTTTCAACCAAAAATGCTTTGCTCTGATTAGGGGGTACTTGAATTAAAAAAATGTTCACAGGGGTACATCACTGAAAAAAGGTTGAGAACCACTGTCCTAAGGCAGTGGTTCTCAACCTTTTTTCAGTGCTGTGAACATTTTTTTAATGCAAGTAGACCTCCAGACTTTATAAATATATATAAAAAGTAATTCAAACAGAAAATGACACATCAAGGTACAAGTGACTCTTACCTTGTTATCAAAAACACACGATGCAGTAGGATGGATTTAGCAGGGGCGGCCAGGTGAAATGAAGCTCGGTTGGACGAATTGTGGGCGGACCCAAGAAACAAGTCTGAAAAATACTGAATTATACTGTAGGTTTTACAGTAACTTACTGCTGGTCGATAATTTTTGAAAAATGCAACACAATTTACAGTACTTAACTGCATTTAAGAAGAACAGGATAGGTTGATTGGCAACACTAAATTGGCCCTAGTGTGTGAATGTGAGTGTGAATGTTGTCTGTCTATCTGTGTTGGCCCTGCGATGAGGTGGTGACTTGTCCAGGGTGTACCCCGCCTCCCGCCCGATTGTAGCTGAGATAGGCTCCAGCGCCCCCCGCGACCCCGAAGGGAATAAGCGGTAGAAAATGGATGGATGGATGGAGTATATAACTGTAATTTTATTTTTTATTTTTACAGTAATTTTTTACAGTGAAGGTCATGGGTGTCAAACTCTGGCCCGTGGGCCCTTGAGGCAATATCAAATTAACACTAAAGCCGAACCGTGGATTATACATTGCGGCAGTGCCGCAGTAACACCGCTACTTCTAATACTTGCAAACCCTCCCGGGTTTGACTCCAGCACTCCTCCCGAATTTTTTTTTTTTTTTTTCAGCTAGTCAAACGAGTGCTGGCCCAGTTTCATGTCAGTGCAGCATCTGCACCCACACACAATTGAATGCAACGCATACTTCATCAACAGCGATACAGGTTACACTGACGGTAGCCAAATAAAAAACTTTAACACTTTTAGGAATATACGCCACACTGTGAATCCACACCAAACAAGAATGACAACACATTTCGAGAGAACATCCGCACCGTAACACAACATAAACACAACAGAACAAATACCCAGAACCCTTTGTAGCACTAAATCTTCCGGGACGCTGCAAGGTGTGTGTGTGTGTGGGTGGGGGTGGTTTGGTGGTAGCGGGGGTGTATTTTGTAGCATCCCGAAAGAGTTAGTGCTGCAAAGGATTCTGGGCATTTGTTCTTTTGTGTTTATGTTGTGTTACGGTGCGGATGTTCTCCCGAAAAGTGTTTTTTATTCTTGTTCGGTGTGGGTTCACAGTGTGGTGTATATTTCTAACAGTGTTAAAGTTTTTTATACTGGCACCCTCAGTGTAACCTGTATCGCTGTTGATGAAGTATGCTTTGCATTCATTTGTGTATGCGTGCTGAAACTGCACATGTCTTGTGACTTGGTCTGAACGATGTTAGAATTGGGTGTAGGAGATATGACTGTTGAACACCTTCGTTCGATAACGAAAGCCTCGGCTCAAAGCCTGAGCCCCGACATTAAAGAACTAGCATCCAATAAAAGATGCCAAGTATCTGGCTTGGGCACATCAAATTAGATCAGTGTGTTGCAAACTGAGCAGTTTAAAGTCCTGAATGGTTGTCTTATTCATTGTTATTTTATTTTCAAATTTATTAGCCTGTGGAAAAAGTTAATCTTGATATTTACCTCAGAAGGCTGCAAATAGAAAAGAGGCATTCAATTTGTATTTAAATTGTATTTGATATGCGATTGATATTTTTTAAATATTATTATTATTATTTGAAACTCGATTTTGCATGTCACTATAAAGTTATATAATCGTTGCTTGTTCAATATTCAAAGCAAAACTTGTTTGGGTCCCTATTAAAAGGTTAATTTGTTCAACCTTGGTTCAGTTTTAAACTTTGGCCCACTCTGTATTTGAGTTTGACACCCCTGGTGAAGGTGAAGCTCTGTCATCCTGGAGGAACTCACAGTAAAGCCGCTGCTCCTCCACATTGAGAGGAGCCAGATGAGGTGGTTCGGGCATCTGCTCAGGATGCCACCCGAACGCCTCCCTAGGGAGGTGTTTAGGGCAAGTCCGACCGGCAGGAGGCCACGGGGAAGACCCAGGACACATTGGGAACACTATGTCTCCCGGCTGGCCTGGGAACGCCTCGGGATCCCCCGAGAAAAGCTGGACGAAGTGGCTGGAGAAAGGGAAGTTTGGGCTTCTCTGCTTAGGCTGCGGCCCCCGCAACCCGACCATAACCCGACCATAAGCGGAAGAAAATGGATGGATTTAGTATGACAGTTATACTGTCATATTGAGTACAAAAACTAACTAAACCTTACACAATATGTTGTTCCTAGTAAAATTCACAAAGATACATATCTCCAGGCATTATTAGCCATTTTGCATGTGTGGTTTAGGAGTTATGTTTAAATAACTGTCAGATTGAGTTTGACATTATACTGTCATAGTGAGTAAAACCCATATTTTGTATTTGCAAACCTTACAAAAACAACTGATTCTAGTAAAACTCACATTAATACAATATTACAGGCATGTTTAGACATATTGCATGTTTGGTTTTGGAGTTATGTTTATATAACCCCCTTTCTGAGCCGCCACCTCTGTGGTTTGCGTGTACCACTGATCCTAAGAGCTATGTTGTCCGAGGACTTCTATGCCCCCTGGTAGGGTCCCTCAAGACAAACAGGTCCTAGGTGAGGGATCAGACAAAGAGCAGCTCAAAGACCTTTATGAAAAGTACAAATCGAGGACCTAGATTTTTTTCTCGCCCAGGCACGGGTCACCGTGGCTCTCCTGTGGAGCCAGGCGCAGAGGTGGGGCACGATGTCTCCATGGGGCCCTGCCGGGCTCAGCTCGAAGAGGCAACGTGGGTCAACCCTCCAATGGGCTCACCACTCATGGGCCCATTGAGGTCATAGAGGTCGGATGCAGTGTGAACTGGGCGGCAGCAGAAGGCAGGGCACTTGGCGGTCCGATTATCGGCTACATAATCTCGCTCTTGGGACGTGGAACGTCACCTCGCTGGGAGGGAAGGAGCCTGAGCTGGTGCGCGAGGTGAAGAAGTTCCGGCTAGATATAGTTGGACTCACTTCGACGCACAGCAAGGGCTCTGGAACCTGTTCTCTCAAGAGGGGCTGGACTCTCTTCCACTCTGGCGTTGCAAGCAATGAGAGGCTGGGGTGGCAATTGTTGTTGCTCAAAGCCTGCACGTTGAACTTTAACCCAGTAGACGAGATGGTAGCTTCCCTCCGCCTTCGGGTTGGGTGACGGGTCCTGACTGTTGTTTGTGTTTACGCACCAAACAGTAGCTCAGAGTACCCACTCTTTTTGGATTCCCTTGAAGGAGTACTGGAGAGTGCTCCCTCGGGTGATTCCTTTGTTCTGTTGGGGGACTTCAATGCTCATGTTGGCAAGGACAGTGAAACCTGGAGAGTCGTGATTGGGAAAAATGGCCACCCGGATCGAACCCAAGTGGTGCTTTGTTATTGGACTTTTGTGCTCGTCACGGATTGTCCATAACAAACACAATGTTCAAACATAAGGGTGTCTATATGTGTACTTGGCACCAGGACACCCTCGGCCGCAGTTCCATGATTGACTTTGTAGTTGTGTCATGGGATTTGCGGCCTCATGTTTTGGACACTCGGGTGAAGAGAGGGGCAGAGCTTTCTACCGATCATCACCTGGTGGTGAGCTGGCGCCGATGGTGGGGGAGGATGTAGGACAGACCTGGCAGGCCCAAACGCATTGTGAGGGTCTGCTGGGAACGCCTAGCAGAGTCTCCTGTCAGAGAGAGTTTCAATTTCCACCTCCGGAAGAACTTTGAACATGTCACGAGGGAGGTGCTGGACATTGAGTCTGAGTGGACCATGTTCCGTGCCTCTCTTGTGGAGCTGGCTGATTGGAGCTGTGGCCGCAAGGTGTTTGGTGCCTGTCATGGCGGTAATCCTAGAACTCACTGGTGGCCACCAGCAGTGAGGGATGCAGTCAAGCTGAAGAAAGAGCCTATCGGGTCCTTTTGGCTCATGGGACTCCAGAGGCAGCGGGCATACCGAAAGCCCAAGCAGTGCCTGGGGAATCTGTGGTGGGCTCTCCTATTTCTGGGGCTTAGGTTGCCTAGGTAGTTAAAAAGCTCCTCGGTGGCAAGGCCCCAGGGGTGGATGAGTTCCGTCCGGAGTTCCTTAAGGCTCTGAAAACTGTGGCGCTGTCTTGGTTGACAAGACTCTGCAACATCGCGTGGACATTGGGGGCGGTACCTCTGGATTGGCAGACCGGGGTGGTGGTTCCTCTCTTTATAAAGGGGAACCGGTGAAACACACTCCTCAGCCTTCCCGGTAAGGTCTATTCATGTGTACTGGAGAGGAAGAAACTCGGATCCAGGACGAACAGTGTGGTTTTCGTCCTGGTCGTGGAACTGTAGACCAGGTCTATACTCTCGGCAGGGTCCTTGAGTGTGAAGCGACTGGGATGAGAATCAGCACCTCCAAGTCCAAGTCCATGGTTCTCGCGCAGGAAAGGGTGCAATCTCCAGGTTGGGGAGGAGATCTTGCCCCAAGTGGAGGAGTTCAAGTACCTAGGAGTCTTGTTCACGAGTGAGGATAGAGTGGAACGGGAGATCCACAGGCGGATCGGTGCGGCGTCTTCAGTATTGAGGACGCTATATCGATCCGTTGTGGTGAAGAAGGAGCTGAGCCAGAAGGAAAAGCTCTCAATTTACCGTCGATCTACGTTCCCAGCTTTGGGTTATGACCGAAAGGACAAGGTCACGGGTACAAGCGGCCGAAATGCGTTTCCTCTGCCGTGTGGTGGGTCTCTCTCTTAGAGATAGGGTGAGAAGCTCTGTCATCCGGGAGGAACTCAGAGTAAAGCCTTCACATTGAGAGGAGCCAATGAGGTGGTTCGGGCATCTGCTCAGGATGCCACTCGAACGCCTCTAGGGAGGTGTTTAGGGAAAGACCGACCGGCAGGAGGCCACGGGGAAGACCTAGGACACATTGGAAAGACTATGTCTCCCGGCTGGCCTGGGAACGCCTTGGAATACCCCGAGAAGAGCTGGACGAAGTGGCTAGGGAGAGGGAAGTCCGAGATTTTATGCTCAGGCAACCCGACCTCGGATAAGCGGAAGAAATGGATGGATTTAGAATGACAGTTATACTGTCAGATTGAGTACAAAAAATAACTAAACCTTACACAATATATTGTTTCTAGTAAAACTCACAAAGATACATATCTCTAGGCATTATTAGCCATTTTGCATGTGTGGTTTAGGAGTTATGTTTAAATAACTGTCAGATTGAGTGTGACAGTATACTGTCATAGTGAGTAAAACCCATATTTTGTATTTGCAAACCTTACAAAAACAACTAAATCTAGTTAAACTCACACAGATACAATATTACAGGCATTTTTAGACATAATGCATGTTTGGTTTTAGAGTTATGTTTATATAACTTTCATATTTATTATGACAGTTATACTGTCATATTGAATAAAAAAAAAATAACTTGTGTCTTTGCAAACCTTACAAAAGACCATTTTTCTAGTAAAACTAATGTCGTAATAACATGTCTCCAGGCATTGTTAGCCATTTTGCATGTGTTGTTTGAGTTATGTTTAAATAACTGTCATATTGAGTGTGACAGTATACTGTCATAAAACCCAATTTTTGTATTTGCAACCCTGATTCTAGTAAAACTCACATATATACAATATTACAGGCAGTTTTGGACATAATGCATGTTTGGTTTTGGAGTTATGTTTATATAACTTTCATATATAGTATGACAGCTAAACTGTTATTTTGAGTAAAAAAAACTAACTTGTGTTTGTTATAAAACCCAATTTTTGTATTTGCAAACCATACAACTGATTCAAATAAAACTCACATGGATTCAATATTACAGGCATTTTCAGACATTTTGCATGTTTGGTTTAAAAGTTGTGTTTGATTACATTTGTATTGCTTTTTTCGCATTATCTCAGGATTCGAAGATCATTACTTTCATATTGAGTAAAAACTACTTTTTGTTTTTGCAATCATTACAAACTCACTCTCATCACTTACAGGCAGTTTTAGACATGACACATGTTTGGTTTTGGAGTTATGTTAAGATAACTTTCATATTTAGTATGACTGTTATACTGTCATATTGAATTAAAAAAAAACTAGCTTGTGTCTTTGCAAACTTTAGAAAAGATCATTTTTCTAGTAAAACTAACAAATACATGTCTCCAGGCATTATTACCCATTTTGCATGGGTTGTTTAGGAATTATGTTTAAATAAATTTGTATTGCTTTTTTCGCATTATCTCAGGATTCTAAAAGCATTACTTTCATAGTGAGTAAAAAAGTACTTTTTGTTTTTGCAAACCTTACAAACTTGCATGAATACATTTTTACAGACATTTTTAGACATGACACGTGTTTGGTTTTGGAGTTATGTTTATATAACTTTTATATTTAGTATGACTGTTATACTGTCATATTGAATAAAAAAAAAACTAGCTTGTGTCTTTGCAAACTTTACAAAAGATAATTTTTCTAGTAAAGCTAACAAAGATACATGTCTCCAGGCATTATTACCCATTTTGCATGGGTTGTTTAGGAATTATGTTTAAATACATTTTTATTGCTTTTTTCGCATTATCTCAGGATTCTAAGATCATTACTTTCATATTGAGTAAAAAACTACTTTTTGTTTTTGAAAACCTTACAAACTTGCATAAATACATTTTTACAGACATTTTTAGACATGACACGTGTTTGGTTTTGGAGTTATGTTTATATAACTTTTATATTTAGTATGACTGTTATACTGTCATATTGAATAAAAATAACTAGCTAGTGTCTTTGCAAACTTTACAAAAGATCATTTTTCTAGTAAACCTAACAAAGATACATGTCTCCAGGCATTATTAGCCATTTTGCATGTGTTGTTTAGGAATTTATGTTTAAATACATTTTTATTGCTTTTTTCGCATTATCTCAGGATTCTAAGATCATTACTTTCATACTGAGTAAAAAACTACTTTTTGCTTTTGCAACCTTTACAAAATACCATATTTCTAGCAAAACTAACAAAGATACATGTTTCCAAGCATTATTAGCAATTTTGCATGTGTTGTTTAGGAGTAATGTTTAAATACATTTGTATTGCTTTTTTCGCATTATCTCAAGATTTTAACAACATTACAGTCTTATTGAGTAAAAAAATTACTTTTTGTGTTTGCAAGATTTAAAAAAGCATGTGTTTCGAGTAAAACTGCTCGTTATGCATTATTTCAGGCATTATTAGCCATTTTTCGTGTGTGGTTTGAGTTATGTTTAAATAACTATCATATTGAGTGTGACAGTATACTGTCATTGTGAGTAAAACCTAATTTATGTATTTGCAAACCTTACAAAATCAACTAAAACTAGTAAAACTCACATGGATTCAATACTACGACATTTTTAGACATTTTGCATGTTTGTTTTAAGAATTATGTTGGAATCATTTTTATTAATTTTTTCGTATTATCTCAGAATTTTAGAACATTACTGTCATATTGAGTAAAAAAATAGTTGTTGTGTTTGCAAGCCTTAAAAAAGCATATGTTTCGATTAAAACTTACAAGAATGCATTATTTCAGGCATTGTTAGTCATTTTTCATGTGTAGTTTAAGAGTTATGTTTAAATAACTGTCATATTGAGTGTGGCAGTTATACTGTCATATTGAGTAAAAAAAACTAACCTGTGTCTTTGCAAACCTTACAAAAGAAAATGTTTCTAGTAACAATCACAAAGATACATTTTTTCACGCATTATTAGACATGTTTCATGTGTGGTTAGGAGTTATAAATAAATAATTGTCATATTGAGTGTTACAGTTATAATGTCATTATGTGTAAAACCTAATTTTTGTATTTGCAAACCTTACAAAAACAATTGATTCTAGTAAAACTTACATAGATTCAATATTACAGGCATTTTTAGACATTTTACATGTTTGGTTTAAAATTTGTGTTTGAATACATTTTTATTGCTTTTTTTGCATTATCTCAGGATTCTCAGAACATTACTTTCATATTGAGTAAAAAACTACTTTTTGTTTTTGCAAACCTTACAAACTCACATAAATACATTATTACAGGCATTTTTAGACATGACACATGTTTGGTTTTGGAGTTATGTTAATGTAACTTTCATATTTAGTATGACTTTGTATTCAATATTGTCTTATTGAATTAAAAAAAATAGCTTGTGTCTTTGATATTTTTACAAAAGATAATTTTTTTAAACTAACAACCTTACATGTATCCCTAGACATTATTAGCCATTTTGCATGTGTTGTTTAAGAGTTAGGTTTAAATACATTTTTATTGCTTTTTTCCCATTATCTCAGGGTTCTAAGACATTACAGTCATATTGAGTAAAAAACTACTTTTTGTGTTTGCAAAATGTAAAACTCAGTAAAACTCCCAAGGAATTCATTATTTCAGGCATTATTAGCCATTTTTATGTGTAGTTTATGAGTTATGTTTAAATAACTGTCATATTGAGTGGGATTTTGTCATTGTGAGTAAAACCTAATTTTTGTATTTGCAAACCTTACAAAAACAACCGATTCTAGTAAAACTCACATTGATACAATATTACAGGCATGTTTAGACATATTGCATGTTTGGTTTTGGAGTTATATTTATATAACCTGCTTTCTGAGCCGCCACCTTTGTGGTTTGCGTGTCCTACTGATCCAGGAAAATGTTGTCCGGGGGCTTCTATAACCCCTGGTAGGGTCCCCCAAGACAAACAGGTCCTAGGTGAGGGATCAGACAAAGAGCAGCTCAAAGACCTTTATTAAAAGTACAATTGAGGACCTAGATGTTTTCTCGCCCGGACGCAGGTCACCGTGGCTCCCCTGTGGAGCCAGGCCCAGAGGTGGGGCACGATGGCGATTGACGGGCCTGTCCCCATGGGGCCCAGCCGTGCTCAGCTCGAAGAGGCAACATGGATCCCCCCTCCAGGGCTCACCACTCATGGGCTTGGGTCATAGAGGGTGCAGTAAGAGCTGGGCGGAAGCCGAAGGCAGGGCTCTTGGTGGTCCGATTATCGGCTACATAAGCTCGCTCTTGGGACATGGAACATCACCTCGCTGGGAGGGAAGGAGCCTGAGCTGGTGCATGAGGTGGAGACGTTCCCGGCTAGATATAGTTGGACTCACAGCAAGGGCTCTGGAACCTGTTCTCTCAAGAGGGGCTGGACTGAGCTGAACTTTCATTACTTGCAACGCCAGAGTGGAAGAGATTCCACACTGGCGTTGCAACTAATGAGAGGCTGGGGTGGCAATTCTTGTTGCCCCCCGGCTCAAAGCCTGCACGTTGGACTTTAACCCAATAGACGAGATGGTAGCTTCCCTCAGCCTTCGGGTTGGGTGATGGATCCTGACTGTTGTTTGTTTACACACCAAACAGCAGCTCAGGGAACCCACTCTTTTTGGATTCCCTTCAGGGAGTACTGGAGAGTGCTCCCGCGAGTGATTCCCTTGTTCTGCTGGTGGACTTCAACGCTCATTCATGTTGGCAACGACAGTGAAACCTGGAGAGTCGTGATTGGGAAAAATGGCCACCCGGATCTGAACCCAAGTGGTGCTTTGTTATTGGACTTTTGTGCTTGTCACGGATTGTCCATAACAAACACAATGTTCAAACATAAGGGTGTCCATATGTGCACTTGGCACAAGGACACCCTCGGCCGCATGATTGACTTTGTAGTTGTGTCATGGGATTTGCGGCCTCATGTTTTGGACACTCTGTGAAGAGAAGGGCAGAGCTTTCTACCAACCACCTGGTGGTGAGCTGGCTCCGATGGTAGGGAGGATGCCGGTAGGCCTGGCAGGCCCAAACGCATTGTAAGGGTCTGCTGGGAACGCCTAGCAAGAGTCTCCTGAAGAACTTTGAACATGTCCGGAAGAACTTTGATCATGTCACGAGGGAGGTGCTGGACATTGAGTCCGAGTGGACCATGTTCCGTTCCTCTCTTGTTGAGCCAGCTGATTGAAGCTGTGGCCACAAGGTGTTTGGTGCCTGTCGTGGCGGTAAACCACCAGCAGTGAGGGATGCTGTCAAGCTGAAGAAAGAGCCATCGGGTCCTTTTGGCTCATGGGACTCCAGAGGCAGTGGGCATACCGACAGGCCAAGCGAGACCTCCTCAATCCCATCAACACGTCTTCCTATGAGGAAACAGTGCCTGGGAAGTCTGTGGTGGGCTCTTCTATTTCTGGGGCTGAGGTTGACAAGGTAGTTAAAAAGCTCCTCGTGGTAAGGCCCCGGGGGTATGAGCTCCGTCCGGAGTTCCTTAAGGCTCTGGATGCTGTGGGGCAGTCTTGGTTGACAAGACTCTGCAACATTGCGTCTACATCGGGGGTGGTACCTCTGGATTGGCAGACCGGGGTGGTTGTTCCTCTCTTTAAGAAGGGGAATCGGAGGGTGTGTTCCAACTATCTTAGATCACACTCCTCAGCCTTCCCGGTAAGGTCTATTCATGCGTACTGGAGAGGAGGAACCTCGGATCCAGGACAAACAGTGTGGTATTCGTCCTGGTCGTGGAACGGTAGACCAGCTCTATACTCTGGGCAGGGTCCTTGAATGTGCATGGGAGTTTGCCCAACCAGTCTACATAAGTTTTGTGGACTTGGAGAAGACATTCGTGAGGAACTCAGTGTAAAGCCGCTGCTCCTCCACATTGAGAGGAGCCAGATGAGGTGGTTCGGGCATCTGCTCAGGATGCCACCCGAACGCCTCCCTAGGGAGGTGTTTAGGGCAAGTCCGAACGGCAGGAGGCCATGGGGAAGACCTAGGACACATTGGAAAGACAATGTCTCCCGGCTGGCCTGGGAACGCCTCGGGATCCCCCGAGAAGAGCTGGACGAAATGGCTGTGGAGATGGAAGTCTGGGCTCTCTGCTTAGGCTGCTGCCCCCGCAACCCGACCTCGGATAAGCGGAAGAAAATGGATGGATTTAGTATGACAGTTATACTGTCATATTGAGTGTGACAGTATACTGTCATAAAACCCAATTTTTGTATTTGCAAACCTGATTCTAGTAAAACTCACATCTATACAATATTACAGGCAATTTTGGACATAATGCATGTTTGGTTTTGGAGTTATGTTTATAAAACTTTAGTATATAGTATGACATCTATACTGTTATATTGAGTTAAAAAACTAACTTGTGTCTGTCATAAAACCCAATTTTTGTATTTGCAAACCTTACAAAAACAAATGATTATAGTAAAACTCACATGGAGTCAATATTACAGGCATTTTTAGACATTTTGCATGTTTGGTTTAAGAATTATGTTGGAATACATTTGTATTGCTTTTTTCACATTATCTCAGCATTTTAAGAACTTCCTGTCATATTGAGTAAAAAAAACTTTCTGTGTTTGCAAGCCTTAAAAAAGCAATGTTTCGAGTTATTTCAGGCATTATTAGCCATTTTTATGTGTAGTTTAGGAGTTATGTTTCAATAACTGTCATATTGAGTGTGACACTGTCATAGTGAGTAAAACCTAACTTTTGTATTTGCAAACCTTACAAAAACAACCGATTGTAGTAAAACTCACATTGATACAATATTACAGGCATGTTTAGACATCTTGCATGTTTGGTTTTGGAGTTATGTTTATATAACCTACTTTCTGAACCGCCACCTTTGTGGTTTGCGTGTCCCACTGATCCTAGGAGCTATGTTGTCCGGGGGATTATTTGCCCCCTGGTAGGGTCCCCCAAGAAAAACAGGTCCTAGGTGAGGAATCAGACAAAGAGCAGCTCAAAGACCTTTATGAAAAGTTCAAATCGAGGACCTAGATTTTTTTCTTGCCCGGACGCGGGTCACCATGGCTCCCCTGTGGAGCCAGGCCCAGTGGTGGGGCACGATGGCGAGCGACTGGTGCCCATGGGGCCCAGCTCGAAGAGGCAACGTGGGTCCCCCCTGCAATAGGCTCACCACTCATGGGCTGGGTCATAGAGGTCGGGTGCAGTGTGAGCTGGGCGGCAGCCGAAGGCAGGGCACTTGGCAGTCCGATTATCGGCTACATAAGCTCGCTCTTGGGACGTGGAACGTCACCTCGCAGGGATGGAAGGAGCCTGAGCTGGTGCGCGAGGTGGAGAAGTTCCCGGCTAGATAAAGTTGGACTCACTTCGACGCACAGCAAGGGCTCTGGAACCTGTTCTCTCAAGAGGGGTTGGACTCTCTTCCACTCTGGCGTTGCAAGTAATGAGAGGCTGGGTTGGCAATTCTTGTTGCCCCCCGGCTCAAAGCCTGCACATTGGACTTAACCCAGTAGACGAGATGGTAGCTTCCCTCCGCTTTCTGGTTGGGTGGCGGGTCCTGACTGTTGGTGTTTACGCACCAAACAGCAGCTCAGAGTACCCACTCTTTTTGAATTCCCTTGAGAGTGCTCCCTCGGGTGATCTGAGCCAGAAGGAAAAGCTCTCAATTTACCGGTCGATTTACGTTCCCATCCTCACCTATGGTCATGAGCTTTGGAGTAAGACCGAAAGGACAAGATCACGGGTACAAGCGGCCAAAATGAGTTTTCTCCGCTGGGTGGCGGGTCTTTCCCTTACTGTAAGAATTTTCACCGAAACCAAACATGTGTCATGTCTAAAACTGCCTGTAATAATGTATTTATGTGAGTTTGTAAGGTTTGCAAAAACAAAAAGTAGTTTTTACTCAATATGAAAGTAATGATCTTAGAATCCTGAGATAATGCGAAAAAAAAAATAAAAATGTAATCAAACACAACTTTTAAACCAAACATGTAAAATGTCTGAAATGCCTGTAATATTGAACTATGTAAGTTTTACTAGAATCAATTGTTTTTGTATGGTTTGCAAATACAAAAATTTGGTTTTACACATAATGACATTATTAATTTAACACTCAATATGAAAGTTATTTAATTATAACTCCTAAATACACATGAAACATGTCAAATAGCGTGAAAAAAATTATCTTTGTGAGTGTTGCTAGAAACTTTCATAGTGAAAAAAAAAACTACTTTTTGTTTTTGCAAACCTTACAAACTTACATAAATACATTATTACAGACATTTTTAGACATGACACATGTTTGGTTTTGGAGTTATGTTTAAATAACTTTTATATTTAGTATGACTGTTATACTGTCATATTGAATAAAAAAAACTAGCTTGTGTCTTTGCAAACTTTACAAAATATAATTGTTCTAGTAAAACTAACAAAGATACACGTCTCCAGGCATTATTACCCACTTTGCATGGGTTGTTTAGGAATTATGTTTAAATACATTTTTATTGCTTTTTTCGCATTATCTCAGGATTCTAAGATCATTACTTTCATATTAAGTAAAAACTACTTTTTGTTTTAGCAAACCTTACAAACTCACATAAATACATTATTACAGGCATTTTTAGACATGACACATGTTTGGTTTTGGAGTTATGTTAAGATAACTTTCATATTTAGTATGACTGTTATACTGTCATATTGAATTTAAAAAAACTAGCTTGTGTCTTAGCAAACTTTCCAAAAGATCATTTTTCTAGTAAAACTAACAAAGATACATGTCTCCAGGCATTATTACCCATTTTGCATGGGTTATTTAGGAATTATGTTTGAATACATTTTTATTGCTTTTTTCGCATTATCTCAGGATTCTAAGATCATTACTTTCATATTGAGTAAAAAACTAAATTTTGTTTTTGCAAACCTTACAAACTCACATAAATACATTGTTACAGGCATTTTTAGACATGTTTGGTTTTGGAGTTATGTTTATATAACTTTCATATTTAGTATGACTGTTATACTGTCTGAGCTTGTGTCAATGCAAACTTTACAAAATACAATTTTTCTAGGAAAACTAACACAGATACATGTTTCCAGACATTATTAGCCATTTTGCTTGTGTTGTTTAGGAGTAATGTTTAGATACATTTTTAATTTTTTGTCGCATTATCGGACGTGTGCTGTAGAAAAACAGTTTTATACTGGAACCATTAGCTGCCAGTAGGTTACTGAAATCAAACGGTGAAAATTCTTACAGTAAGGGAGAGACCCGCCACCCAGCGGAGAAAAGTCATTTTGGCCGCTTGTACCCGTGATCTTGTCCTTTCGGTCTTACTCCAAAGCTCATGACCATAGGTGAGGATGGGAACGTAAATCGACCGGTAAATTGAGAGCTTTTCCTTCTAGCTCAGCTCCTTCTTACCACAACGAATCGATATAGCGTCCTCATTACTGAAGACGCCGCACCGATCAGCCTGTGCATCTCACGATCCACTCTTCCCTCACTCATGAACAAGACTCCAGGTACTTGAACTCATCCACAAGATCTCCTGCCCAACCTCGAGATGGCACTCCACCCTTTCCCGGGCGAGAACCTCGGACTTGGAGGTGCTGATTCTCATCCCAGTCGCTTCACACTCGGCTGCGAACCGATCCAATGAGAGCTGAAGATCCTGGCCAGTTGAAGCCATAAGGACCACATCATCTGCAAAAAGCAGAGACCTAATCCTGCAGCCACCAAACCGGATCCCCTCAACGCCATGACTGCGCCTAGAAATTCTGTCCACAAAAGTTATGAACAGAATCGGTGACAAAGGGCAGCCTTGGCGGAGTCCAACCCTCACTGGAAAGGGGTCCGACTTACTGCCGGCAATGCGGACCAAGCTCTGACACTGATCATACAGGGAGCGACCCGCCACAATCAGACATGCCGATACCCCATACTCTCTGAGCACTCCCCACAGGACTTCCCGGGGTGGCCACGGTCGAATGTCTTCTCCAAGTCCACAAAGCACATGTAGACTGGTTGGGCAAACTCCCATGCACACTCAAGGATCCTGCCGAGAGTATAGAGCTGGTCTACCGTTCCACGACCAGGACGGAAACCACACTGTTCGTCCTGGATCCGAGGTTCCTCCTCTCCAGTACACATGAATAGACCTTACCGAGAAGGCTGAGGAGTGTGATCTACGATAGTTGGAACACACCCTCCGGTTCCCCTTCTTAAAGAGAAGAACCACCACCCCGGTCTGCCAATCCAGAGGTACCGCGCCAGATGTCCACGCGATGCCCCACAGCATCCAGAGCCTTAAGGAACTCCGGACGGAGCTCATCTACCCCCGGGGCCTTGCCACCGAGGAGGTTTTTAACTACCTTGGCAACCTCAGCCCCAGAAATAGGAGAGCCCACCACAAATTCACCAGACACTGTTTCCTCATAGGAAGACGTGTTGGTGGGATTGAGGAGGTTTCGCTTGGCCTGTCGGTATGCCCGCTGCCTCTGGAGTCCCATGAGCCAAAAGGACCAGATAAGCTCTTTCTTCAGCTTGACGGCATCCCGCACTGCTGGTGGCCACCAGCGGGTTCTAGGATTACCGCCACGACAGGCACCAAACACCTTGCGGCCACAGCTCCAATCAGCTGGCTCGACAAGAGAGGCACGGAACATGATCCATTCCGACTCAATGTCCAGCACCTCCTTTGTGACATGTTCAAAGTTCTTCCGGAGGTGGAAAAAGAAACTCTCTCTGACAGGAGACTCTGCTAGGCGTTCCCAAAAGACTCTCACAATGCGTTTGGGCCTGCCAGGTCTGTCCGGCATCCTTCCCCACCATCGGAGCCAGCTCACCAGGTGGTGATCGGTAGAAAGCTCGCCCCTCTCTTCACCCGAGTGTCCAAAACATGAGGCCGCAAATCCCATGACACAACTACAAAGTCAATCATGGAACTGCGGCCGAGGGTGTCCTGGTGCCAAGTGCACATATGGACACCCTTATGTTTGAACATTGTGTTTGTTATGGACAATCCATGACGAGCACAAAAGTCCAATAACAAAGCACCACTTGGGTTCAGATCCGGGTGGCCATTTTTCCCAATCACGACCCTCCAGGTTTCACTGTCGTTGCCAACATGAGCGTTGAAGACCCCCAGCAGAACAAGGGAATCACCCGAGGGAGCACTCTCAAGGGAATTCAAAAAGAGTGGGTACTCTGAGCTGCTGTTTGGTGCGTAAACACCAACAGTCAGGACCCGCCACCCAACCAGAAAGCGGAGGGAAGCTACCATCTCGTCTACTGGGTTAAGTCCAATGTGCAGGCTTTGAGCCGGGGGGCAACAAGAATTGACAACCCAGCCTCTCATTACTTCCAACGCCAGAGTGGAAGAGAGTCCAACCCCTCTTGAGAGAACAGGTTCCAGAGCCCTTGCTGTGCGTCGAATTGAGTCCAACTTTATCTAGCCGGGAACTTCTCCACCTCGCGCACCAGCTCAGGCTCCTTCCATCCCTGCGAGGTGACGTTCCACGTCCCAAGAGCGAGCTTATGTAGCCGATAATCGGACTGCCAAGTGCCCTGCCTTCGGCTGCCGCCCAGCTCACACTACACCCGACCTCTATGACCCAGCCCATGAATGGTGAGCCTATTGCAGGGGGGACCCACGTTGCCTCTTCGAGCTGGGCCCCATGGGCACCAGTCGCTCGCCATCGTGCCCCACCTCTGGGCCTGGCTCCACAGGGGAGCCATGGTGACCCGCGTCCGGGCAAGAAAAAAATCTAGGTCCTCGATTTGTACTTTTCATAAAGGTCTTTGAGCTGCTCTTTGTCTGATTCCTCACCTAGGACCTGTTTTTCTTGGGGGACCCTACCAGGGGGCAAAGAAGCCCCTGGACAACATAGCTCCTAGGATCAGTGGGACACGCAAACCACAAAGGTGGCGGTTCAGAAAGCAGGTTATATAAACATAACTCCAAAACCAAACATGCAAGATGTCTAAACATGCCTGTAATATTGTGTCAATGTGAGTTTTACTAGAATCTGTTGTTTTTGTAAGGTTTGCAAATACAAAAGTTAGGTTTTACTCAATATGACAGTTATTGAAACATAACTCCTAAACTACACATAAAAATGGCTAATAATGCCTGAAATAACTCGAAACATTGCTTTTTTAAGGCTTGCAAACACAGAAAGTTTTTTTTACTCAAAATGACAGGAAGTTCTTAAAATGCTGAGATAATGTGAAAAAAGCAATACAAATGTATTCCAACATAATTCTTAAACCAAACATGCAAAATGTGAGTTTTACTAGAATCATTTGTTTTTGTAAGGTTTGCAAATACAAAAATTGGGTTTTATGACAGACACAAGTTAGTTTTTTTACTCAATATAACAGTATGGATGTCATACTATATATTAAAGTTTTATAAACATAACTCCAAAACCAAACATGCATTATGTCCAAAATTGCCTGTAATATTGTATAGATGTGAGTTTTACTAGAATCAGGTTTGCAAATACAAAAATTGGGTTTTATGACAGTATACTGTCACACTCAATATGACAGTATAACTGTCATACTAAATCCATCCATTTTCTTCCGCTTATCCGAGGTCAGGTTGCGGGGGCAGCAGCCTAAGCAGAGAGCCCAGACTTCCATCTCCACAGCCACTTCGTCCAGCTCTTCTCGGGGGATCCCGAGGCGTTCCCAGGCCAGCCGGGAGACATTGTCTTTCCAATGTGTCCTAGGTCTTCCCCATGGCCTCCTGCCGTTCGGACTTGCCCTAAACACCTCCCTAGGGAGGCGTTCGGGTGGCATCCTGAGCAGATGCCCGAACCACCTCATCTGGCTCCTCTCAATGTGGAGGAGCAGCGGCTTTACACTGAGTTCCTCACGGATGACAGAGCTTCTCACCCTATCCCTAAGGGAGAGACCCACCACCCGGCGGAGGAAACTCATTTCGGCCGCTTGTACCCGTGACCTTGTCCTTTTGGTCATAACCCAAAGCTCATGACCATAGGTGAGGATGGGAACGTTGATCGACCGGTAAATTGACAGCTTTTCCTTCTGGCTCAGCTCCTTCTTCACCACAACGGATCGATATAGCGTCCTCATTACTGAAGACGCCGCACCGATCCGCCTGTAGATCTCACGATCCACTCTATCCTCACTCGTGAACAAGACTCCTAGGTACTTGAACGCCTTCACTTGGGGCAAGATCTCTTTCCCAACCTGGAGATGGCACTCCACCCTTTCCCGGGCGAGAACAATGGACTCGGACTTGGAGGTGCTGATTCTCATCCCAGTCGCTTCACTGCGAACCGATCCAATGAACGCTGAAGATCCTGGCCAGTTGAAGCCATCAGGACCACATCATCTGCAAAAAGCAGAGACCTAATCCTGCAGCCACCAAACCAGAAGCAGTCAAAGCCTTGAATTATGTAGACTGGTTGGCGTAGTCCAACCCTCACTGGAAAGGGGTCCGACATACTGCCGGCAATGCGGACCAAGCTCTGACACTGATCATACAGGGAGACACCCGCCACAATCAGACATGCCGATACTCCATACTCTCTGAGCACTACCCACAAGAATTACCGGGGGCCAAGGTCGAATGTCTTCTCCAAGTCCACAAAACTTATGTAGACTGGTTGGGCAAACTCCCATGCACATTCAAGGACCCTGCCGAGAGTATAGAGCTGGTCTACCATTCCACGACCAGGACGAATACCACACTATTTGTCCTGGATCCGAGGTTCCTCCTCTCCAGTACGCATGAATAGACCTTACCGGGAAGGCTGAGGAGTGTGATCTACGATAGTTGGAACACACCCTCCGGTTCCCCTTCTTAAAGAGAGGAACAACCACCCCGGTCTGCCAATCCAGGGGTACCGCCCCCGATGTAGACGCAATGTTGCAGAGTCTTGTCAACCAAGACTGCCCCACAGCATCCAGAGCCTTAAGGAACTCCGGACGGAGTTCATACTCCCGGGGCCTTGCCACCGAGGAAGTTTTTAACTACCTTGTCAACCTCAGCCCCAGAAATAGGAGAGCCCACCACAGACTTCCCAGGCACTGTTTCCTCATAGGAAGACGTGTTGATGGGATTGAGGAGGTCTCGCTTGGCCTGTCGGTATGCCCACTGCCTCTGGAGTCCCATGAGCCAAAAGGACCCGATGGCTCTTTCTTCAGCTTGACAGCATCCCTCACTGCTGGTGGTTTACCGCCACGACAGGCACCAAACACCTTGTGGCCACAGCTTCAATCAGCTGGCTCAACAAGAGAGGAACGGAACATGGTCCACTCGGACTCAATGTCCAGCACCTCCCTCGTGACATGTTCAAAGTTCTTCCGGACATGTTCAAAGTTCTTCAGGAGACTCTTGCTAGGCGTTCCCAGCAGACCCTTACAATGCGTTTGGGCCTGCCAGGCCTACCGGCATCCTCCCTACCATCGGAGCCAGCTCACCACCAGGTGGTTGGTAGAAAGCTCTGCCCTTCTCTTCACAGAGTGTCCAAAACATGAGGCCTCAAATCCCATGACACAACTACAAAGTCAATCATGCGGCCGAGGGTGTCCTTGTGCCAAGTGCACATATGGACACCCTTATGTTTGAACATTGTGTTTGTTATGGACAATCCGTGACAAGCACAAAAGTCCAATAACAAAGCACCACTTGGGTTCAGATCCGGGTGGCCATTTTTCCCAATCACGACTCTCCAGGTTTCACTGTCGTTTCCAACATGAGCGTTGAAGTCCACCAGCAGAACAAGGGAATCACTCGCGGGAGCACTCTCCAGTACTCCCTGAAGGGAATCCAAAAAGAGTGGGTTCCCTGAGCTGCAGTTTGGTGTGTAAACAAACAACAGTCAGGATCCATCACCCAACCCGAAGGCTGAGGGAAGCTACCATCTCGTCTATTGGGTTAAAGTCCAACGTGCAGGCTTTGAGCCGGGGGGCAACAAGAATTGCCACCCCAGCCTCTCATTAGTTGCAACGCCAGTGTGGAATCTCTTCCACTCTGGCGTTGCAAGTAATGAAAGTTCAGCTCTGTCCAGCCCCTCTTGAGAGAACAGGTTCCAGAGCCCTTGCTGTGAGTCCAACTATATCTAGCCGGGAACGTCTCCACCTCATGCACCAGCTCAGGCTCCTTCCCTCCCAGCGAGGTGATGTTCCATGTCCCAAGAGCGAGCTTATGTAGCCGATAATCGGACCACCAAGTGCCCTGCCTTCGGCTGCCGCCCAGCTCTTACTGCACCCTCTATGACCCAAGCCCATGAGTGGTGAGCCCTGGAGGGGGGATCCACGTTGCCTCTTCGAGCTGAACATGGCTGGGCCCCATGGGGACAGGCCCGTCAATCGCCATCGTGCCCCACCTCTGGGCCTGGCTCCACAGGGGAGCCACGGTGACCTGCGTCCAGGCGAGAAAACATCTAGGTCCTCAATTGTACTTTTAATAAAGGTCTTTGAGCTGCTCTTTGTCTGATCCCTCACCTAGGACCTGTTTGTCTTGGGGGACCCTACCAGGGGTTATAGAAGCCCCCGGACAACATTTTCCTGGATCAGTAGGACACGCAAACCACAAAGGTGGCGGCTCAGAAAGCAGGTTATATAAATATAACTCCAAAACCAAACATGCAATATGTCTAAATATGCCTGTAATATTGTATTAATGTGAGTTTTACTAGAATCGGTTGTTTTTGTAAGGTTTGCAAATACAAAAATTAGGTTCTACTCACAATGACAAAATCACACTCAATATGACAGTTATTTAAACATAACTCATGAACTACACATAAAAATGGCTAGTAATGCCTGAAATAATGAATCCTTGGGAGTTTTACTTAGTTTTACATTTTGCAAACACAAAAAGTAGTTTTTTACTCAATAAGACTGTAATGTTCTTAGAACCCTGAGATAATGGGAAAAAAGCAATACAAATGTATTTAAACCTAACTCTTAAACAACACATGCAAAATGGCTAATAATGCCTAGGGCAGGGGTCACCAACGCGGTGCCCGCGGGCACCAGGTCGCCCGTAGGGACCAGATGAGTCGCCCGCGGGCCTGTTCTAAAAAAAAAAAAAAATTTTTTTTTTTTTTTTTTTAATTTAAATTAAATCTACATAGAAAAACACAAGATACACTTTCAATCAGTGCATCAACCCAAACAACCTCCCCCATGCACACTCATCCACACAAAAGGGGTTATTTCTTTCTGCTACCAATATTCTGGTTCCCACAACATAGACAACACATCTGCAAGGGACACAGTCCCTGAAGCACACATGATTGTATAGGCTGCTGGTCCACTAACATTTTCATTAATTACTATTTTTTATGTAATTATTTTTATATTGTTTTACTTTCTTTTTTATCCAAGAAAATGTTTTTATTTATTTATCTTATTTTATTTTATTTTTTTTAAAAAGGGCCTTATCTTCAACAGACCAGGTTGTCAATGAAATTAGATTTTTTTAAAGGGTTTTTTAAACCAGGCCCAGTCCAGATAATGTCCAAGTCGGACTCAGCAACACACACCTTCATTCATGTACACAGAAAAAATTAGGGAACACAACAGATTGCATATAATTTATAAACAAAACACTTTGCATTCCATTTGAAAGGATGTTCCCTTTAGATTTCCGATCCTTAACATTTTACATTTATCATAATTAAGCTTAAGGCCAGATTGCTGTGAAAATAATTCCAAAAGATTAAGAAGGTTCCGCAAACAATGAGGAAAAATGTTATCTTTGTGAATCAGCCTTTTCTGACATGAACTTCATCAAGAACAAACACAGAACACGCCTCACTGATGCACATCTGCAAGACTCACTCAGAGTTGCAGTGTCAAGTTACACACCAGAGTACAACACACTAGTTAACAGCATGCAATGCCAGGCTTCCCACTAACTGACAAAGAAACAGATAACAGATTTGGTGTCCAGTTCAAAGTGTGACATGATTTAAAAATTTGAGAGTTTACTTTTGTATTTTACATGAGTTATTATTTGTACAAACATGGTGCAAAGTAATTCATGATTTGTTAAAAAATGTTAGTGGCTAGCTAGTTAAAATGGGATATTGTGATTTCACAAGACTGTCTTAGAAGTGATCATCTGAAAATGTTCAATTAAAAAAATGTGCACTTAGAGAAAATATAAAAATAAAGTGTTGCATATTGATATTTATCTGTTTCTATATATATTTATTGTGAGAAATCATTAAGATGATCAGTGTTTCCACAAAGATAAATATCATTAATTATTAATAATAACAGAGTTAAAGGTAAATTGAGCAAATTGGCTACTTCTGGCAATTTATTTAAGTGTGTATCTAACTGGTAGCCCTTCGCATTAATCAGTACCCAAGAAGTAGCCCTTGGTTTCAAAAAGGTTGGTGACCCCTGGCCTAGGGAGACATGTAAGGTTGTTAGTTTAAAAACATTATCTTTTGTAAAGATATCAAAGACAAAAGCTAGTTTTTTTAATTCAATAAGACAATATTGAATAAAAAGTCATACTAAATATGAAAGTTACATAAACATAACTCCAAAACCAAACATGTGTCATGTCTAAAAATGCCTGTAATAATGTATTTATGTGAGTTTGTAAGGTTTTCAAAAACAAAAAGTAGTTTTTTACTCAATATGAAAGTAATGTTCTAAGAATCCTGAGATAATGCAAAAAAAGCAATAAAAATGTATTCAAACACAAATTTTAAACCAAACATGTAAAATGTATAAAAGAGCCTGTAATATTGAATCTATGTAAGTTTTACTAGAATCAATTGTTTTAGTAAGGTTTGCAAATACAAAAATTAGGTTTTACACATAATGACATTATAACTGTAACGCTCAATATGACAATTATTTATTTATAACTCCTAACCACACATGAAACATGTCTAATAATGCGTGAAAAAATGTATCTTTGTGAGTGTTACTAGAAACATTTTCTTTTGTAAGGTTTGCAAAGACACAGGTTAGTTTTTTTTACTCAATATGACAGTATAACGGCCACACTCAATATGACAGTTATTTAAACATAACTCTTAAACTACACATGAAAAATGACTAACAATGCCTGAAATAATGCATTCTTGTAAGTTTTAATCGAAACATATGCTTTTTTAAGGCTTGCAAACACAACAATTATTTTTTTACTCAATATGACAGTAATGTTCTAAAATTCTGAGATAATACGAAAAAATTAATAAAAATGATTCCAACATAATTCCTAAACCAAACATGCAAAATGTCTAAAAATGTCGTAGTATTGAATCCATGTGAGTTTTACTAGTTTTAGTTGATTTTGTAAGGTTTGCAAATACATAAATTAGGTTTTACTCACAATGACAGTATACTGTCACACTCAATATGACAGTTATTTAAACATAACTCAAACCACACACGAAAAATGGCTAATAATGCCTGAAATAATGCATTGTTGGCAGTTTTACTCGAAACACATGCTTTTTTAAATCGTGCAAACACAAAAAGTAATTTTTTTACTCAATAAGACTGTAATGTTGTTAAAATCCTGAGATAATGCGAAAAAAGCAATACAAATGTATTTAAACATTACTCCTAAACAACACATGCAAAATTGCTAATAATGCCTGGAAACATGTATCTTTGTTAGTTTTACTAGAAAGATGGTATTTTGTAAAGTTTGCAAAAGAAAAAAGTAGTTTTTTACTCAATATGAAAGTAATGATCTTAGAATCCTGAGATAATGCGAAAAAAGCAATAAAAATGTATTTAAACATAAAATCCTAAACAACACATGCAAAATGGCTAATAATGCCTGGAGACATGTATCTTTGTTAGGTTTACTAGAAAAATGATCTTTTGTAACACTAGCTAGTTATTTTAAATTCAATATGACAGTATAATAGTCATACTAAATATGAAAGTTATCAAAACATAACTCCAAAACCAAACATGTGTCATGTTTAAAAATGCCTGTAATAATGTATTTATTTGAGTTTGTAAGGTTTGCAAAAACAAAAAGTAGTTTTTTTACTAAATATGAAAGTAATGATCTTAGAATCCTGAGATAATGCGAAAAAAGCAATAAAAATGTATTTAAACATAATTCCTAAACAACCCATGCAAAATGGGTAATAATGCCTGGAGACATGTATCTTTGTTAGTTTTACTAGAAAAATGATCTTTTGTAAAGTTTGCAAAGACACAAGCTAGTTTTTTTTAATTCAATATGACAGTATAACAGTCATACTAAATATGAAAGTTATCTAAACATAACTCCAAAACCAAACATGTGCCATGTCTAAAAATGCCTGTAATAATGTATTTATGTGAGTTTGTAAGGTTTGCAAAAACAAAAAGTAGTTTTTTACTCAATATGAAAGTAATGATCTTAGAATCCTGAGATAATGCGAAAAAAGCAATAAAAATGTATTTAAACCTAATTCCTAAACAACCCATGCAAAATTGGTAATAATGCCTGGAGACATGTATCTTTGTTAGTTTTACTAGAAAAATTATCTTTTGTAAAGTTTTCAAAGACACAAGCTAGTTTTTTTTTTTATTCAATATGACAGTATAACCGTCATACTAAATATAAAAGTTATATAAACATAACTCCAAAACCAAACACGTGTCATGTCTAAAAATGTCTGTAAAAATGTATTTATGCAAGTTTGTAAGGTATGCAAAAACAAAAAGTACTTTTTTACTCACTATGAAAGTAATGCTTTTAGAATCCTGAGATAATGCGAAAAAAGCAATAAAAATGTATTTAAACATAATTCCTAACCAACCCATGCAAAATGGGTAATAATGCCTGGAGACATGTATTTGTTAGTTTTACTAGAAAAATGATCTTTTGTAAAGTTTGCAAAGACACAAGCTAGTTTTTTTTTAATTCAATATGACAGTATAACAGTCATACTAAATATGAAAGTTATCTAAACATAACTCCAAAACCAAACATGTGTCATGTCTAAAACTGCCTGTAATAATGTATTTATGTGAGTTTGTAAGGTTTGCAAAAACAAAAAGTAGTTTTTACTCAATATGAAAGTAATGATCCTATTAGAATCCTGAGATAATGCGAAAAAAGCAATAAAAATGTAATCAAACACAACTTTTAAACCAAACATGTAAAATGTCTGAAAATGCCTGCAATATTGAACTATGTAAGTTTTACTAGAATCAATTGTTTTTGTATGGTTTGCAAATACAAAAATTAGGTTTTACACATAATGACATTATTAATTTAACACTCAATATTAAAGTTATTCAATTATAACTCCTAAATATACATGAAACATGTCAAATAGCGTGAAAAAAATTATCTTTGTGAGTGTTGCTAGAAACATTTTCTTTTGTAAGGTTTGCAAAGACACGTTAGTTTTTTTTTTTTAACTCAATATGACAGTATAACGCCACACTCAATATGACAGTTATTTAAACATAACTCCTAAACCACACCTGAAAAATGGCTAATAATGCCTGAAATAATGCATCTTTGGGAGTTTTACTGGAAACATATGCTTTTTTAAGGCTTGCAAACACAACAATTATTTTTTTACTCAATATGACAGTAATGTTCTAAAAATCCTGAGATAATGCGAAAAAAGCAATACACATGTATTCCAACATAATTCCTAAACCAAACATGCAAAATGTCTGAAAATGTCTGTAATATTGAATCCATGTGAGTTTGATTTGAATCAGTTGTATGGTTTGCAAATACAAAAATTGGGTTTTATGACAAACACAAGTTAGTTTTTTTTACTCAATATAACAGTTTAGCTGTCATACTATATATGAAAGTTATATAAACATAACTCCAAAACCAAACATGCATTATGTCCAAAACTGCCTGTAATATTGTATATATGTGAGTTTTACTAGAATCAGGGTTGCAAATACAAAAATTGGGTTTTATGACAGTATAATGTCACACTCAATATGACAGTTATTTAAACATAACTCAAACAACACATGCAAAATGGCTAATAATGCCTGGAGACATGTTATTACGACATTAGTTTTACTAGAAAAATGGTCTTTTGTAAGGTTTGCAAAGACACAAGTTAGTTTTTTTTTAATTCAATATGACAGTATAACTGTCATAATAAATATGAAAGTTATATAAACATAACTCTAAAACCAAACATGTGTGTCTAAAAATGCCTGTAATATTGTATCTGTGTGAGTTTAACTAGATTTAGTTGTTTTTGTAAGGTTTGCAAATACAACATATGGGTTTTACTCACTATGACAGTATACTGTCACACTCAATCTGACAGTTATTTAAACATAACTCCTAAAACACACATGCAAAATGGCTAATAATGCCTGGATATATGTATCTTTGTGAGTTTTACTAGAAACAATATATTGTGTAAGGTTTAGTTAGTTTTTGTACTCAATTTGACAGAATAACTGTCATTCTAAATCCATCCATTTTCTTCCGCTTATCCGAGGTCGGGTTGCCTGAGCAGAAAATCCCAGACTTCCCTCTCCCCAGCCACTTCGTCCAGCTCTTCTCGGGGTATTCCGAGGCGTTCCCAGGCCAGCCGGGAGACATAGTCTTTCCAATGTGTCCTAGGTCTTCCCCGTGGCCTCCTGCCGGTCGGACTTGCCCTAAACACCTCCCTAGAGGCGTTCGGGTGGCATCCTGAGCAGATGCCCGAACCACCTCATTGGCTCCTCTCAATGTGAAGGAGCAGCTGCTTTACTCTGTGTTCCTCCCGGATGACAGAGCTTCTCACCCTATCTCTAAGGGAGAGACCCACCACCCGGCAGAGGAAACGCATTTCGGCCGCTTGTACCCGTGACCTTGTCCTTTCGGTCATAACCCAAAGCTGGGAACGTAGATCGACGGTAAATTGAGAGCTTTTCCTTCTGGCTCAGCTCCTTCTTCACCACAACGGATCGATATAGCGTCCTCAATACTGAAAACGCCGCACCAAAATCCGCCTGTGGATCTCTCGATCCACTCTATCTTCACTCGTGAACAAGACTCCTAGGTACTTGAACTCCTCCACTTGGGGCAAGATCTCCTCCCCAACCTGTAGATGGCACTCGATCCTTTCCTGCGCGAGAACCATGGACTTGGACTTGGAGGTGCTGATTCTCATCCCAGTCGCTTCACACTCAAGGACCTTGCCGAGAGTATAGACCTGGTCTACCGTTCCACGACCAGGACGAAAACCACACTGTTCGTCCTGGATCCGAGTTTCCTCCTCTCCAGTACACATGAATAGACCTTACTGGGAAGGCTGAGGAGTGTGTTTCACGATAGTTGGAACACACCCTCCGGTTCCCCTTCTTAAAGAGAGGAACCACCACCCCGGTCTGCCAATCCAGAGGTACCGCCCCCAATGTCCACGTGATATTGCAGAGTCTTGTCAACCAAGACAGCCCCACAGTATCCAGAGCCTTAAGGAACTCCGGACGGAACTCATCAACACCTGGGGCCTTGCCACCGAGGAGCTTTTTAACTACCTAGGCAACCTAAGCCCCAGAAATTGGAGAGCCCACCACAGATTCCCCAGGCACTGCTTGGCCTTTCGGTATGCCCGCTGCCTCTGGAGTCCCATGAGCCAAAAGGACCCGATAGGCTCTTTCTTCAGCTTGACGGCATCTCTCACTGCTGGTAGGATTACCGCCACGACAGGCACCAAACACCTTGCGGCCACAGCTCTAATCAGCCGGCTCGACAAGAGAGGCACGGAACATGGTCCACTCAGACTCAATGTCCAGCACCTCCCTCGTGACATGTTCATAGTTCTTCCGGAGGTGGTAATTGAAACTCTCTCTGACAGGAGACTCTGCTAGCCGTTCCCAGCAGACCCTCACAATGCATTTGGGCCTGCGAGGTCTAACGCATCCTCCACCACCATCGGAGCCAGCTCACCACCAGGTGATGATCGGCAGAAAGCTCTGCCCCTCTCTTCACCCGAGTGTCCAAAACACGAGGCCACAAATCCCATGACACAACTACAAAGACAATCATGGAACTGCGGCCGAGGGTGTCCTGGTGCCAAGTACACATATAGACACCCTTATGTTTGAACATTGTGTTTGTTATGGACAATCCGTGACGAGCACAAAAGTCCAATAACAAAGCACCACTTAGGTTCAGATCCGGGTGGCCATTTTTCCCAATCACGACTCTCCAGGTTTCACTGTCCTTGCCAACATGAGCATTGAAGTCCCCCAACAGAACAAGGGAATCACCCGAGGGAGCACTCTCCAGTTATCCCTCAAGGGAATCCAAAAAGCATGGGTACTCTGAGCTGCTGTTTGGTGCGTAAACACAAACAACAGTCAGGACCCGTCACCCAACCCGAAGGCGGAGGGAAGCTACCATCTCGTCTACTGGGTTAAAGTCCAACGTGCAGGCTTTGAGCAACAACAATTGCCACCCCAGCCTCTCATTGCTTGCAACGCCAGAGTGGAAGAGAGTCCAGCCCCTCTTGAGAGAACAGGTTCCAGAGCCCTTGCTGTGCGTCGAAGTGAGTCCAACTATATCTAGCCGGAACTTCTTCACCTCGCGCACCAGCTCAGGCTCCTTCCCTCCCAGCGAGGTGACGTTCCACATCCCAAGAGCGAGCTTATGTAGCCGATAATCGGACCGCCAAGTGTCCTGCCTTCGGCTTCCGCCCAGTTCACACTGCATCCGACCTCTATGACCTCAATGGGCCCATGAGTGGTGAGCCCATTGGAGGGTTGACCCACGTTGCCTCTTCGAGCTCCCCATGGAGACAGGCGCCCACCAGTCGCTCGCCATCGTGCCCCACCTCTGCGCCTGGCTCCACAGGGGAGCCACGGTGACCCGTGCCTGGGTGAGAAAAAAATCTAGGTCCTCGATTTGTACTTTTCATAAAGGTGTTTGAGCTGCTCTTTGTCTGATCCCTCACCTAGGACCTGTTCGTCTTGAGGGACCCTACCAGGGGGCATAGAATCCTCGGACAACATAGCTCCTAGGATCAGTGGGACACGCAAACCAAAAAGGTGGCGGCTCACAAAGGGGGTTATATAAACATAACTCCAAAACCAAACATGCAATATGTCTAAACATGCCTGTAATATTGTATTAATGTGAGTTTTACTAGAATCAGTTGTTTTTGTAAGGTTTGCAAATACAAAAATTGGGTTTTATGATGGACACAAGTTAGTTTTTTTTACAAATTTTAACAGTATAACTGTCATACTAAATATGAAAGTTATATAAACATAACTCCAAAACCAAACATGCATTATGTCTAAAAATGCCTGTAATATTGTATTTGTAGTTTATCTAGATTTAGTTGTTTTTGTAAGGTTTGCAAATACAAAATATGGGTTTTACTCACTATGACAGTATACTGTCACACTCAATCTGACAGTTATTTAAACATAACTCCTAAACCACACATGCAACATGGCTAATAATGCCTGGATATATGTATCTTTGTGAATTTTACTGGGAACAACATGTTGTGTAAGGTTTAGTTAGTTTTTGTACTCAATATGACAGTATAACTGTCATACTAAATCCATCCATTTTCTTCCGCTTATGGTCGGGTTATGGTCGGGTTGCGGGGGCCGCAGCCTAAGCAGAGAAGCCCAAACTTCCCTTTCTCCAGCCACTTCGTCCAGCTTTTCTCGGGGGATCCCGAGGCGTTCCCAGGCCAGCCGGGAGACATAGTGTTCCCAATGTGTCCTGGGTCTTCCCCGTGGCCTCCTGCCGGTCGGACTTGCCCTAAACACCTCCCTAGGGAGGCGTTCGGGTGGCATCCTGAGCAGATGCCCGAACCACCTCATCTGGCTCCTCTCAATGTGGAGGAGCAGCGGCTTTACTGTGAGTTCTTCCAGGATGACAGAGCTTCACCTTCACCAGGGGTGTCAAACTCAAATACAGAGTGGGCCAAAGTTTGAAACTGAACAAAGCAGCGGGCCAAGGTTGAACAAATTAACCTTTTAATAGGGACCCAAACAAGTTTTGCATTGAATATTGAACAAGCAAGGATTATATAACTTTATAGTGACATGCAAAATCAAGTTTCAAATAATAATAATACTAATTAAAATATATCAATTGCATATCAAATACAATTTAAATAAAAATTGAATGCCTCTTTTCTATTTGCAGCCTTCTGAGGTAAATATCAACATTAACTTTTTCCACAGGCTAATAAATTTAAAAATAAAATAACAATGAATAAAACAACCATTCAGGACTTTATACTGCTCAGTTTGCAACACACTGATCTAATTTGATGTGCCCAAGCCAGATACCTGGCATCTTTTTTTGGATACTAGTTCTTTAATGTTGGGGCTCAGGCTTTGAGCCGAGGCAACTTTCATTATCGAACGAAGCCATATCTCATACACCCAATTCTAACATCGTTCAGACCCAGTCACAAGATATGTGCAGTTTCAGCACTCATACACAAATGAATGCAAAGCATACTTCATCAACAGCGATACAGGTTACACTGAGGGTGCCAGTATAAAAAACGTTAACACTGTTAGAAATATACGCCACACTGTGAACCCACACCAAACAAGAATAAAAAACACTTTTCGGGAGAACATCCGCACCGTAACACAACATAAACACAAAAGAACAAATACCCAGAATCCTTTGCAGCACTAACTCTTTCGGGAAAATACACCCCCGCTACCACCAAACCACCCCCACCCACACACACACACACACACCTTGCAGCGTCCCGGAAGATTTAGTTCTTAGGGCAGTGGTTCAAAACCTTTTTTCAGTGATGTACCCCTGTGAACATTTTTTTAATTCAAGTACCCCCTAATAGAGCAAAGCATTTTTGGTTGAAAAAAAAGAGATAAAGAAGTAAAATACAGCACTATGTCATCAGTTTCTGGTTTATTAAATTGTATAACAGTGCAAAATATTGCTCATTTGTTGTGGTCTTTCTTGGACTATTTGGAAAAAAAGAATTAAAAATAACTAAAAACTTGTTGAAAAATAAACAAGTGATTCAATTATAAATAAAGATTTTTACACATAGAAGTAATCAACTTAAAGGCCTACTGAAAGCCACTACTACCGACCACGCAGTCTGATAGTTTATATATCAATGATGAAATCTTAACATTGCAACACATGCCAATACGGCCGGGTTAACTTATAAAGTGACATTTTAAAATTCCCGGGAAATATCCGGCTGAAACATCGCGGTATGATGACGTGTGCGCGTGACGAAGTCCGAGTAACGGAAGTTATGGTACCCCGTAGAATCCTATACAAAAAGCTCTGTTTTCATTTCATAATTCCACAGTATTCTGGACATCTTTTGCAATTTTTTTAATGAACAATGAAGGCTGCAAAGAAGACAGTTGTAGGTGGGATCAGTGTATTAGCAGCGGACTACAGCAACACAACCAGGAGGACTTTGTTGGAGCGCTAGCCGCGCTAGCCGCCGACTTCACCTTGACTTCCTACGTCTCCGGGCCGCCAAACGCATCGGGTGAAGTCCTTCGTCCTTCTGCAGATCGCTGAAACGCAGGTGAGCACAGGTGTTGATGAGCAAATGAGGGCTGGCTGGCGTAGGTGGAGAGCTAATGTTTTTAGCATAGCTCTGTGCAGTCCGGTTGCTAAGTTAGCTTCAATGGCGTCGTTAGCACAGCATTGTTAACCTTCGCCAGCCTGGAAAGCATTAACCGTGTATTTACATGTCCACGGTTTAATAGTATTGTTGATTTTCTATCTATACTTCCAGTCAGGGGTTTATTTCTTTTGTTTCTATATGCAGTTAAAGCAAGATGCTATCACGTTAGCTCGTAGCTAAAGCATTTCGCCGATGTATTGTCGTGGAGATAAAAGGCACTGAATGTCCATTTCGCGTTCTCGACTCTCATTTTCAAGAGGATATAGTATCCGAGCTGGTTTAAAATACAAATCTGTGATCTACAATAGAAAAAGGAGAGTGTGGAATCCAATGAGCCAGCTTGTACCTAAGTTACGGTCAGAGCGAAAAAAGATACGTCCATCGCTGCCTCTCAAGTCATTCACTGTAACGTTCCTCATCTACGAATCTTTCATCCTCGCTCAAATTAATGGGGTAATCATCACTTTCTCGGTCCGAATCTCTCTCGCTCCATTGTAAACAACGGGGAATTGTGAGGAATCCTAACTCCTGTGACGTCACGCTACTTCCGGTACAGGCAAGGCTTTTTTTTTATCAGCGAGCAAAAGTTGCGAACTTTATCGTCGATTTTCTCTACTAAATCCTTTCAGCAAAAATATGGCAATATCGCGAAATGATCAAGTATGACACATAGAATGGATCTGCTATTCCCGTTTAAATAAAAAAAAATCATTTCAGTAGGCCTTTAAAGTGCCCTCTTCGGGGATTGTAATAGAGATCCATCTGGATTCATGAACGTCATTCTCAACATTTCTTCACAAAAAAAGAAATCTTTAACATCAATATTTATGGAACATGTCCACATGTCTCAGCTGCATTACTGCTACGCTTTAACCACGCCTCCATTGTTTTCTACATGGATAGTTGATTGACAGTTGGTGCCGTGTGGCACCGCCAGGTAGGGTCAAACCATCATGGCATGGGGGAAACTCTGGCTTTATGGTAATGAATGGAATAGCCTACTTGATTAGATGTTCAGTTTATGAACTTACATTCATATTTTGTCGAAGTATTATTCAATAAATATATTTATAAAGGGTTTTTGAATTGTTGCTATTTTTAGAATATTTTTTAAAAATCTCACGTACCCCTTGGCATACCTTCAAGTACTCCCAGGAGTACGCATACCCCCATTTGAGAACCACTGCCTTAGGAGACTAGATGTAAACAGAGTAAAGAGAGAGCGAGTGAGGTGGCCATTCCAAATACTTTTAAAATGCTACCCATATTGGATACTGTTTAGGAACATAAACTGCATTTCTTGACTGTACCAGTTCCTGGTGACAAAGTCACAATAAAACGTTGGATGATCAGCATGGAAGGTGATGTCATCTGCAAAGGCGTCCAACCTAGCTTCATCTCAGGGCTTGCTGCCCTTCTTGCTTGGTGCTCGGACATTGGAATTTGTTCAAAGGTAAATCCTCTCGATACTGTTAAATACTGTTAGGATATTTTATTTTATATTTCTCACCTCTGTTCAGGAATTTGACTTGTCATTTCCCCAATTCTGTGCCTTAAATCAATGACTCTTCTGTTCCTTTGTGGACCTTCTTATTAGGGACCGAAGCACCAGTTTGACGCTAGGATACAGAGAAGGTAGGTAATGTGCAGGTAAAGATATGTTGACTGGGTCAAAGAAGGAAGCACCTGTTTGACCCCAGGATGCAGAGAAGGTAGGTAATGTGCGGGTGAAGATATGTTGAATGGGTAAAGGCAGGAAGCACCAGTGTGACCCCACTATGCAGAGAAGGTAGGTAATGTGCGGGTGAAGGTATGTTGAATGGGTGAAAGAAGGAAGCGCAGGTGTGGTCGACGCAATGCAGACAAGGTAGGTATGTGCAGGTGAAGATATGTTGTATGGTGAAAGAAAGAAGCACCAGTGTGACCCCAGGATGCAGGGAAGGTAGGTAATGTGCAGGTAAAGATATGTTGAATGGGTAAAGGCAGGAAACACCAGCTAGACGCCAGGATACAGAGAAGGTAGGTAATGTGCAGGTAAAGATATGTTGAATGGGTAGAGGTAGAAAGCACCAGCGTGACCACACTATGCAGAGAAGGTAGGTGATGTGCAGGTAAAGATATGTTGAATGGGTAAAGGCAAGAAGCACCAGTGTGACCCCAGGATGCAGAGAAGATAGGTAATGAGCAGGTAACGATATGTTAAATGGGTGAAAGCAGGAAACATCAGCGTAAATACACGGTCCCGTAGATGGAGAGAAAACATAAATAGAGAGAGGGATTGGGGAGGCTTTAGCATTGTCTTCCTCTCTGAATTTGTCTTAATGGGTTTTAGAGCATTCACTCATCTACAGCTGTGGTTATGGTATAGGCTCACATATATCCTAAAATTGATATTAATATTTGTGCAGTGCATATTCCTAAATAACAATGTGAGTGGAGTTCTGTATCGACTGCAAGTAATCTTCAATCACAACAGAATATCGAATATGCTTTCTCTCTTTTTTAGGCGATTCATTGGCGTTAACCCCGAGAGGGGAACAAAGGCTAGCCAGGGAAAGGTGGTGTCCAAGAAGAGCGGGAAGCTGGTTCAGAAAAAGGCAGAAACTGTAAATCCTCACGTAGCCACCCTTATAAAACATCTCACAGACTTTGAGTGGGGCTTTATGTAGCCGACAACTAAACACTGGACTCGTGTTCAGTGTTTTGTCTCCAGTTTGAAATTAAGTTGACATGTTATAAATGTTAAAATGCTTTACTGAAAATAAGAAGAACGCACTAAATGTACATTGAATGTATTTGATGCACTTTAAAACAATTGGTTAATAAAAGCATTAACTTGCAAGGCCATTTCTCCAGTCATTTTTATGCCAGCAGATTGCAGGGGTTTTGATTTTGAAAATTTAAAAGTTCAATTCATTAACTTCTAGTGGCATTATACTGTAAAGCTCAGTCTATAGTGCTTACAATTATTTTACTGTAATTAACTGTTAATGGATATTACAGTGGATACACTAAAATAATAGTGTAATGCCGCTAAACAGATGACAGTATTATGCTGTGAAGCGTATATTTGATACAGCACAGTACTGTGATACTTTTTACAGTAATAAACTGTAGTGATAAATCACAGTATGTGTGCTGTAGAAAAACAGTTTTATACTGGAACCAATAGGTGCCAGTAGGTTACTGTAATTAAACGGTGAAAATTCTTACAGTAACCCTCACTGGAAAGGGGTCCGACTTACTGCCGGCAATGCAGACCAAGCTCTGACACTGATCATACAGGGAGCGACCCGCCACAATCAGACATGCCGATACCCCATACTCTCTGAGCACGCCCCACAGGACTTCCCGGGGTGGCCACGGTCGACTGTCTTCTCCAAGTCCACAAAGCACATGTAGACTGGTTGGGCAAACTCCCATGCACACTCAAGGACCCTGCCGAGAGTATAGAGCTGGTCTACCGTTCCACGACCAGGACGAAAACCACACTGTTCGTCCTGGATCCGAGGTTCCTCCTCTCCAGTACACATGAATAGACCTTACCGGGAAGGCTGAGGAGTGTGATCTACGATAGTTGGAACACACCCTCCGGTTCCCCTTCTTAAAGAGAAGAACCACCACCCCGGTCTGCCAATCCAGAGGTACCGCCCTAGATGTCCACGCGATGTTGCAGAGTCTTGTCAACTAAAACAGCCCCACAGCATCCAGAGCCTTAAGGAACTCCGGACGGAGCTCATCCACCGAGGAGGTTTTAAACTACCTTGGCAACCTCAGCCCCAGAGATGTCATACTATATATTAAAGTTTTATAAACATAACTCCAAAACCAAACATGCATTATGTCCAAAATTGCCTGTAATATTGTATAGATGTGAGTTTTACTAGAATCAGGTTTGCAAATACAAAAATTGGGTTTTATGACAGTATACTGTCACACTCAATATGACAGTATAACTGTCATACTAAATCCATCCATTTTCTTCCGCTTATCAGAGGTCGGGTTGCGGGGGCAGCAGCCTAAGCAGAGAGCCCAGACTTCCATCTCCACAGCCACTTCGTCCAGCTCTTCTCGGGGGATCCCGAGGCGTTCCCAGGCCAGCCGGGAGACATTGTCTTTCCAATGTGTCCTAGGTCTTCCCCATGGCCTCCTGCCGTTCGGACTTGCCCTAAACACCTCCCTAGGGAGGCGTTCGGGTGGCATCCTGAGCAGATGCCCGAACCACCTCATCTGGCTCCTCTCAATGTGGAGGAGCAGCGGCTTTACACTGAGTTCCTCACGGATGACAGAGCTTCTCACCCTATCTCTAAGGGAGAGACCCACCACCCGGCGGAGGAAACTCATTTCGGCCGCTTGTACCCGTGACCTTGTCCTTTCGGTCATAACCCAAAGCTCATGACCATAGGTGAGGATGGGAACGTTGATCGAGCCAGGGGACAGGGGGAGCCATGGTGACCCGCGTCCGGGCAAGAAAAAAATCTAGGTCCTCGATTTGTACTTTTCATAAAGGTCTTTGAGCTGCTCTTTGTCTGATTCCTCACCTAGGACCTGTTTTTCTTGGGGGACCCTACCAGGGGGCAAAGAAGCCCCTGGACAACATAGCTCCTAGGATCAGTGGGACACGCAAACCACAAAGGTGGCGGTTCAGAAAGCAGGTTATAGAAACATAACTCCAAAACCAAACATGCAAGATGTCTAAACATGCCTGTAATATTGTATCAATGTGGCATCCTGAGCAGATGCCCGAACCACCTCATCTGGCTCCTCTCAATGTGGAGGAGCAGCGGCTTTACACTGAGTTCCTCACGGATGACAGAGCTTCTCACCCTATCTCTAAGGGAGAGACCCACCACCCGGCGGAGGAAACTCATTTCGACCTTGTCCTTTTGGTCATAACTCAAAGCTCATGACCATAGGTGAGGATGGGAACGTTGATCGACCGGTAAATTGAAAGCTTTTCCTTCTGGCTCAGCTCCTTCTTCACCACAACGGATCGATATAGCGTCCTCATTACTGAAGACGCCGCACCGATCCGCCTGTAGATCTCACGATCCACTCTATCCTCACTCGTGAACAAGACTCCTAGGTACTTGAACGCCTTCACTTGGGGCAAGATCTCTTTCCCAACCTGGAGATGGCACTCCACCCTTTCCCGGGCGAGCACAATGGACTCGGACTTGGAGGTGCTGATTCTCATCCCAGTCGCTTCACTGCGAACCGATCCAATGAAAGCTGAAGATCCTGGCCAGTTGAAGCCATCAGGACCACATCATCTGCAAAAAGCAGAGACCTAATCCTGCAGCCACCAAACCAGGCGCAGTCAAAGCCATGACTGCGCCTAGATATTCTGTCCATTAAAGTTATGAACAGAATCGGTGACAAAGGGCAGCCTTGGCGGAGTCCAACCCTCACTGGAAAGGGGTCCGACATACTGCCGGCAATGCGGACCAAGCTCTGACACTGATCATACAGGGAGACACCCGCCACAATCAGACATGCCGATACTCCATACTCTCTGAGCACTACCCTCAGGATTTACCGGGGGCCAAGGCCGAATGTCTTCTCCAAGTCCACAAAACTCATGTAGACTGGTTGGGCAAACTACCATGCACACTCAAGGACCCTGCCGAGAGTTTAGAGCTGGTCTACCGTTCCACGACCAGGAAAAACCACACTGATTGTCCTGGATCCGAGGTTCCTCCTCTCCAGTACGCATGAATAGACCTTACCGGGAAGGCTGAGGAGTGTGATCTACGATAGTTGGAACACACCCTCCGGTTCCCCTTCTGACAACCCAGCCTCTCATTACTTGCAACGCCAGGGTAATGTAGTATTTTGTGGCTGATGACAGCCACAAAATACTGAAGGTTGTCATCGGCAGGTGTACCAAAGCAGTTAGGACTCATAGCAGACCGGATTGGCAGACCCGGTCTGCCAATCCGGTCTGCCAATCCAGAGGTACCTCCCCCGATGTAGACGCAATGTTGCAGAGTCTTGTAAACCAATACTGCCCCACAGCATCCAGAGCCTTAAGGAACTCCGGACGGAGCTCATACCCCCGGGGCCTTGCCACCGAGGAGCTTTTTAACTACCTTGTCAACCTCAGCCCCAGAAATAGGAGAGCCCACCACAGACTTCCCAGGCACTGTTTCCTCATAGGAAGACGTGTTGTTGGGATTGAGGAGGTCTCGCTTGGCCTGTCGGTATGCCCACTGCCTCTGGAGTCCCATGAGCCAAAAGGACCCGATGGCTCTTTCTTCAGCTTGACAGCATCCCTCACTGCTGGTGGATTACCGCCACGACAGGCACCAAACACCTTGCGGCCACAGCTTCAATCAGCTGGCTCAACAAGAGAGGAACGGAACATGGTCCACTCAGACTCAATGTCCAGCACCTCCCTCGTGACATGTTCAAAGTTCTTCCGGACATGTTCAAAGTTCTTCAGGAGACTCTGCTAGGCGTTCCCAGCAGACCCTTACAATGCGTTTGGGCCTAACAGGTCTGACCGGCATCCTCCCCTACCATCGGAGCCAGCTCACCACCAGGTGGTGGTTGGTAGAAAGCTCTGCCCCTCTCTTCACAGAGTGTCCAAAACATGAGGCCGCAAATCCCATGACACAACTACAAAGTCAATCATGCGGCCGAGGGTGTCCTTGTGCCAAGTGCACATATGGACACCCTTATGTTTGAACATTGTGTTTGTTATGGACAATCCGTGACAAGCACAAAAGTCCAATAACAAAGCACCACTTGGGTTCAGATCCGGGTGGCCATTTTTCCCAATCACGACTCTCCAGGTTTCACTGTCGTTGCCCACATGAGCATTGAAGTCCACCAGCAGAACAAGGGAATCACCCGAGGGAGCACTCTCCAGTACTCCCTCAAGGGAATCCAAAAAGAGTGGGTACTCTGAGCTGCTGTTTGGTGTGTAAACACAAACAACAGTCAGGACCCGTCACCCAACCCGAAGGCTGAGGGAAGCTACTATCTCGTCTATTGGGTTAAAGTCCAACGTGCAGGCTTTGAGCCGGGGGGCAACAAGAATTGCCACCTCTCATTAGTTGCAACGCCAGTGTGGAATCTCTTCCACTCTGGCGTTGCAAGTAATGAAAGTTCAGCTCAGTCCAGCCCCTCTTGAGTGAACAGGTTCCAGAGCCCTGCTGTGAGTCCAACTATATCTAGCCGGGAACGTCTCCACCTCATGCACCAGCTCAGGCTCCTTCCCTCCCAGCGAGGTGATGTTCCATGTCCTAAGAGCGAGCATATGTAGCCGATAATCGGACCACCAGGTGCCCTGCCTTCGGCTGCCGCCCAGCTCACACTGCACCCTTTATGACCCAAGCCCATGAGTGGTGAGCCCTGGAGGGGGGATCCACGTTGCCTCTTCGAGGCCCGTCAATCGCCATCGTGCCCCACCTCTGGGCCTGGCTCCACAGGGGAGCCACGGTGACCTGCGTCCGGGCGAGAAAAAATCTAGGTCCTCAATTGTACTTTTAATAAAGGTCTTTGAGCTGCTCTTTGTCTGATCCCTCACCTAGGACCTGTTTGTCTTGGAGGACCCTACCAGGGGGCATAGAAGCCCCCGAACAACATTTTCCTGGATCAGTAGGACACAAAGGTGGCGGCTCAGAAAGCATGTTATATAAACATAACTCCAAAACCAAACATGCAATATGTCTAAACATGCCTGTAATATTGTTTAAATGTGAGTTTTACTAGAATCAGTTGTTTTTGTAAGGTTTTCAAATACAAAAATTAAGTTTTACTCACAATGACAAAGTCACACTCAATATGACAGTTATTTAAACATAACTCATAAACTACACATAAAAATGGCTAATAATGCCTGAAATAATGAATCCTTGGGAGTTTTACTGAGTTTTACATTTTGCTATCACAAAAAGTAGTTTTTTACTCAATATGACTGTAATGTTCCTAGAACCCTGAGATAATGGGAAAAAAGCAAAAAAAATGTATTCAAACCTAACTCCTAAACAACACATGCAAAATGGCTAATAATGCCAAGGGAGACATGTAACGTTGTTAGTTTAAAAAAATGATCTTTTGTGAAGATATCAAAGACACAAGCTAGTTTTTTAATTCAATATGACTGCAGAACAGTCATACTAAATATGAAAGATATATAAACATAACTCCAAAACCAAACATGTGTCATGTCTAAAAATGCCTGTAGTAATGTATTTATGTGAGTTTGTAAGGTTTGCAAAAACAAAAAGTAGTTTTTTACTCAATATGAAAGTAATGTTCTTAGAATCCTGAGATAATGCGAAAAAAGCAATAAAAATGTATTTAAACACAACTCCTAAAAAACACATGCAAAATGGCTAATAATGCCTGGAGACATGTATCTTTGTTAGTTTTACTAGAAAAATGATCTTTTGTAAAGTTTGCAAAGACACAAGCTAGTTTTTTTTATTCAATATGACAGTATAACAGTCATACTACATATGAAAGTTATATAAAAATAACTCCAAAACCAAACGTGTATCATGTCTAAAATTGCCTTTAATAATGTATGTATGTGAGTTTGAAAGGTTTGCAACAACAAAAAGTAGTTTTTTACTCAATATGAAAGTAATGATTTTAGAATCCTGAGATAATGCAAAAAAAGCGAAAAAAATGTATTTAAACATAACTCCTAAAAAACACATGCAAAATGGATAATAATGCCTGGAAACATGTATCTTTGTTAGTTTTACTAGAAAAATGATCTTTGTAAAGTTTGCAAAGACACAAGCTAGTTTTTTTTAATTCAGTATGACAGTATAACAGTCATACTACATATGAAAGTTATATAAACATAACTCCAAAACAAAACATGTGTCATGTCTAAAAATGCCTGTAATAATGTATTTATGTGAGTTTGTAAGGTTTGCTAAAACTAAAAGTAGTTTTTACTCAATATGAAAGTAATGATCTTAGAATCCTGAGATAATGCGAAAAAAGCAATAAAAATGTATTTAAACTTAATTCCTGTACAAAACATGCAAAATGGCTAATAATGCCTGGAGACATGTATCTTTGTTAGTTTTACAAGAAAAATGATCTTTTGTAAAGTTTGCAAAGACACAAGCTAGTTTTTTTTATTCAATATGACAGTATAACAGTCATACTAAATATGAAAGTTATATAAACATAACTCCAAAACCAAACATGTGTCATGTCTAAAATTGCCTATAATAATGTATGTATGTGAGTTTGAAAGGTTTGCAAAAACAAAAAGTCGTTTTTTACTCAATATGAAAGTAATGATTTTAGAATCCTGAGACAATGCGAAAAAAGCAATAAAAATGTATTTAAACATAACTCCTGAAAAACACATGCAAAATGGCTAATAATGCCCGAAGACATTTATCTTTGTTAGTTTTACTACAAAAAGTATCTTTTGTAAAGTTCGCAAAGACACAAGCTAGGTTTTTTAAATTCAATATGACAGTATAACAGTCATACTAAATATGAAAGTTAGCTAAACATAACTCCAAAACCAAAATGTGTCAGGTCTAAAAATGCCTGTAATAATGCAAACCTTTCAAACTCACATACATACATTATTATAGGCAATTTTAGAGATGACACAAGTTTGGATTTGGAGTTATGTTTATATAACTTTCATATTTAGTATGACTGTTATACTGTCATATTGAATTAAAAAAAAACTAGCTTGTGTCTTTGCAAACTTTACAAAGATCATTTTTCTAGTAAAAATAACAAAGATACATGTCTCCAGGCATTATTATCCATTTTGCATGTGTTTTTTAAGAGTTATGTTTAAATACATTTTTATTGCTTTTTTCGCATTATCTCAGGATTCTAAAATCATTACTTTCATACTGAGTAAAAAACTACTTTTTGTTTTGGCAAACCTTTCAAACTCACATACATACATTATTATAGGCAATTTTAGACATGACACACGTTTGGTTTTGGAGTTATGTTTATATAACTTTCATATTTAGTATGACTGTTATACTGTCATATTGAATAAAAAAAACTAGCTTGTGTCTTTGCAAACTTTACAAAGATCATTTTTCTAGTAAAAATAACAAAGATACATGTCTCCAGGCATTATTATCCATTTTGCATGTGTTTTTTAGGAGTTATCTTTAAATACATTTTTATTGCTTTTTTCGCATTATCTCAGGATTCTAAAATCATTACTTTCATATTGAGTAAAAAACTACTTTTTGTTGTTGCAAACCTTTCAAACTAACATACATACATTATTAAAGGCAATTTTAGACATGACACACTTTTGGTTTTGGAGTTATGTCTATATAACTTTCATATGTAGTATGACTGTTATACTGTCATATTGAATAAAAAAAACTAGCTTGTGTCTTTGCAAACTTTACTAAAGATCATTTTTCTAGTAAAACTAACAAAGATACACGTCTCCATGCATTATTAGCCATTGTGCATGTGTTTTTTAGGAGTTATGTCTAAATACATTTTTATTGCTTTTTTCGCATTATCTCAGGATTCTAAAATCATTACTTTCATATTGAGTAAAAAACTACTTTTTGTTGTTGCAAACCTTTCAAACTCACATACATACATTATTATAGGCAATTATAGACATGACACACGTTTAGTTTTGGAGTTTTGTTTATATAACTTTCATATTTAGTATGACTGTTATACTGTCATATTGAATTAAAAAAAACTAGCTTGTGTCTTTGCAAACTTTACAAAAGATACTTTTTCTAGTAAAACTAACAAAGATACATGTCTCCAGGCATTATTAGCCATTTTGCATGTGTTGTTTAGGAATTATGTTTAAATACATTTTTATTGCTTTCTTTGCATTATCTCAGGATTCTACATTACTTTCATAGTGAAAAAAAAAACTACTTTTTGTTTTTGCAAACCTTACAAACTTACATAAATACATCATTACAGACATTTTTAGACATGACACATGTTTGGTTTTGGAGTCATGTCTATATAACTTTTATATTTAGTATGACTGTTATACTGTCATATTGAATTAAAAAAATTAGCTTGTGTCTTTGCAAACTTTACAAAATATAATTTTTCTAGTAAAACTAACAAAGATACACGTCTCCAGGCATTATTACCCATTTTGCATGGGTTGTTTAGGAATTAGGTTTAAATACATTTTTATTGCTTTTTTCGCATTATCTCAGGATTCTAAGATCATTACTTTCATATTGTAAAAACTACTTTTAGTTTTAGCAAACCTTACAAACTCACATAAATACATTATTACAGGCATTTTTAGACATGACACATGTTTGGTTTTGGAGTTATGTTTAGATAACTTTCATATTTAGTATGACTGTTATACTGTCATATTGAATTTAAAAAAACTAGCTTGTGTCCTGGCAAACTTTACAAAAGATCATTTTTCTAGTAAAACTAACAAAGATACATGTCATCAGGCATTATTACCCATTTTGCATGGGTTATTTAGGAATTATGTTTAAATACATTTTTATTGCTTTTTTCGCATTATCTCAGGATTCTAAGATCATTACTTTCATATTGAGTAAAAAACTAAATTTTGTTTTTGCAAACCTTACAAACTCACATAAATACATTATTACAGGCATTTTTAGACATGATACATGTTTGGTTTTGGAGTTATGTTTATATAACTTTCATATTTAGTATGACTGTTATACTGTCTGAGCTTGTATCAATGCAAACTTTTCAAAATACCATTTTTCTAGGAAAACTAACAAAGATACATGTTTCCAGGCATTATTAGCCATTTTGCTTGTGTTGTTTAGGAGTAATGTTTAAATACATTTTAAATTTTTTGTCGCATTATCTCAGGATTTTAAGAACAATACAGTCATATTGAGTAAAAAAAACAACTACTTTTTGTGTTTGCAAGATTTAAAAAAGCATGTGTTTCAATTAAAAACTGCCAACGATGCATTATTTCAGGCATTAGTAGCCACTTTTCATGTGTGGTTTGAGTTATGTTTAAATAACTGTAATATTGAGTGTGACAGTATACTGTCATAGTGAGTAAAATCTAATTTATGTTTTGCAAACCTTACAAAATCATATAAATCTAGTAAAACTCACATGGATTCAATATTACAGACAGTTTTAGACATTTCGCATGTTTGGTTTAGGAATTATGTTGGAAACATTTTTATAAATGTTTTCGTATAATCTCAGAATTTTAGAACATTACTGTCATATTGAGTAAAAAAATAATTTTTGTGTTTGCAAGCCTTAAAAAAGCATATGTTTCGAGTAAAACCTAAAAGAATGCATTATTTCAGGCATTGTCAGTCATTTTTCATATGTAGTTTAAGAGTTGTGTTTAAATAACTGTCATATTGAGTGTGGCAGTTATACTGTCATATTGAGTAAAAAAAACTAACCTGTGTCTTTGCAAACCTTACAAAAGAAAATGTTTCTAGTAACACTCACAAAGATACATTTTTTCACGCATTATTAGACATGTTTCATGTGTGGTTAGGAGTTATAAATAAATAATTGTCATATTGAGTGTTACAGTTATAATGTCATTATGTGTAAAACCTAATTTTTGTATTTGCAAACCTTACAAAAACAATTGATTCTAGTAAAACTTACATAGATTCAATATTACAGGCATTTTTAGACATTTTACATGTTTGGTTTAAAATTTGTGTTTGAATACATTTTTTATTGCTTTTTTCGCATTATCTCAGGATTCTAAGAACATTACTTTCATATTGAGTAAAAAACTACTTTTTGTTTTTGCAAACCTTACAAACTCACATAAATACATTACTACAGGCATTTTTAGACATGACACATGTTTGGTTTTGGAGTTATGTTTATATATCTTTCATATTTAGTATGACTGTTCTGCTGTCATATTGAATTAAAAAACTAGCTTGTGTCTTTGATATCTTTACAAAATATCATTTTTTTAAATTAACAACGTTACATGTCTCCCTTGGCATTATTAGCCATTTTGCATGTGTTGTTTAGGAGTTAGGTTTAAATACATTTTTATTGCTTTTTTCCCATTATCTCAGGGTTCTAAGAACATTACAGTCATATTGAGTAAAAAACTACTTTTTGTGATAGCAAAATGTAAAACTCAGTAAAACTCCCAAGGATTCATTATTTCAGGCATTATTAGCCATTTTTATGTGTAGTTTATGAGTTATGTTTAAATAACTGTCATATTGAGTGTGACTTTGTCATTGTGAGTAAAACCTAATTTTTGTATTTGCAAACCTTACAAAAACAACTGATTCTAGTAAAAGTCACATTTAAACAATATTACAGGCATGTTTAGACATATTGCATGTTTGGTTTTGGAGTTATGTTTATATAACCTGCTTTCTGAGCCGCCACCTTTGTGTCCTACTGATCCAGGAAAATGTTGTTCGGGGGCTTCTATGCCCCCTGGTAGGGTCCTCCAAGACAAACAGGTCCTAGGTGAGGGATCAGACAAAGAGCAGCTCAAAGACCTTTATTAAAAGTACAATTGAGGACCTAGATTTTTTCTCGCCCGGACGCAGGTCACCGTGGCTCCCCTGTGGAGCCAGGCCCAGAGGTGGGGCACGATGGCGATTGACGGGCCTCAAAGAGGCAACGTGGATCCCCCCTCCAGGGCTCACCACTCATGGGCTTGGGTCATAAAGGGTGCAGTGTGAGCTGGGCGGCAGCCGAAGGCAGGGCACCTGGTGGTCCGATTATCGGCTACATATGCTCGCTCTTGGGACATGGAACATCACCTCGCTGGGAGGGAAGGAGCCTGAGCTGGTGCATGAGGTGGAGACGTTCCCGGCTAGATATAGTTGGACTCACAGCAAGGGCTCTGGAACCTGTTCACTCAAGAGGGGCTGGACTGAGCTGAACTTTCATTACTTGCAACGCCAGAGTGGAAGAGATTCCACACTGGCGTTGCAACTAATGAGAGGTGGCAATTCTTGTTGCCCCCCGGCTCAAAGCCTGCACGTTGGACTTTAACCCAATAGACGAGATAGTAGCTTCCCTCAGCCTTCGGGTTGGGTGACGGGTCCTGACTGTTGTTTGTGATTACACACCAAACAGCAGCTCAAAGTACCCACTCTTTTTGGATTCCCTTGAGGGAGTACTGGAGAGTGCTCCCTCGGGTGATTCCCTTGTTCTGCTGGTGGACTTCAATGCTCATGTGGGCAACGACAGTGAAACCTGGAGAGTCGTGATTGGGAAAAATGGCACGGATTGTCCATAACAAACACAATGTTCAAACATAAGGGTGTCCATATGTGCACTTGGCACAAGGACACCCTCGGCTGCATGATTGACTTTGTAGTTGTGTCATGGGATTTGCGGCCTCATGTTTTGGACACTCTGTGAAGAGAGGGGCAGAGCTTTCTACCAACCACCACCTGGTGGTGAGCTGGCTCCGATGGTAGGGGAGGATGCCGGTCAGACCTGGTAGGCCCAAACGCATTGTAAGGGTCTGCTGGGAACCCCTAGCAGAGTCTCCTGAAGAACTTTGAACATGTCCGGAAGAACTTTGAACATGTCACGAGGGAGGTGCTGGACATTGAGTCTGAGTGGACCATGTTCCGTTCCTCTCTTGTTGAGCCAGCTGATTGAAGCTGTGGCCGCAAGGTGTTTGGTGCCTGTCGTGGCGGTAATCCACCAGCAGTGAGGGATGCTGTCAAGCTGAAGAAAGAGCCATCGGGTCCTTTTGGCTCATGGGACTCCAGAGGCAGTGGGCATACCGACAGGCCAAGCGAGACCTCCTCAATCCCACCAACACGTCTTCCTATGAGGAAACAGTGCCTGGGAAGTCTGTGGTGGGCTCTCCTATTTCTGGGGCTGAGGTTGACAAGGTAGTTAAAAAGCTCCTCGGTGGCAAGGCCCCGGGGGTATGAGCTCCGTCCGGAGTTCCTTAGGGCTCTGGATGCTGTGGGGCAGTATTGGTTTACAAGACTCTGCAACATTTCGTCTACATCGGGGGCGGTACCTCTGGATTGGCAGACCGGATTGGCAGACCGGGTCTGCCAATCCGGTCTGCTATGAGTCCTAACTGCTTTGGTACACCTGCCGATGACAACCTTCAGTATTTTGTGGCTGTCATCAGCCACAAAATACTGCATTACCCTGGCGTTGCAAGTAATGAGAGGCTGGGTTGTCAGAAGGGGAACCGGAGGGTGTGTTCCAACTATCGTAGATCACACTCCTCAGCCTTCCCGGTAAAGTCTATTCATGCGTACTGGAGAGGAGGAACCTCGGATCCAGGACAATCAGTGTGGTTTTTCCTGGTCGTGGAACGGTAGACCAGCTCTAAACTCTCGGCAGGGTCCTTGAGTGTGCATGGGAGTTTGCCCAACCAGTCTACATAAGTTTTGTGGACTTGGAGAAGACATTCGGCCTTGGCCCCCGGTAAATCCTGAGGGTAGTGCTCAGAGAGTATGGAGTATCGGCATGTCTGATTGTGGCGGGTGTCTCCCTGTATGATCAGTGTCAGAGCTTGGTCCCCATTGCCGGCAGTATGTCGGACCCCTTTCCAGTGAGGGTTGGACTCCGCCAAGGCTGCTCTTTGTCACCGATTCTGTTCATAACTTTAATGGACAGAATATCTAGGCGCAGTCATGGCTTTGACTGCGCCTGGTTTGGTGGCTGCAGGATTAGGTCTCTGCTTTTTGCAGATGATGTGGTCCTGATGGCTTCAACTGGCCAGGATCTTCAGCTTTCATTGGATCGGTTCACAGTGAAGCGACTGGGATGAGAATCAGCACCTCCAAGTCCGAGTCCATTGTTCTCGCCCGGGAAAGGGTGGAGTGCCATCTCCAGGTTGGGAAAGAGATCTTGCCCCAAGTGAAGGCGTTCAAGTACCTAGGAGTCTTGTTCACGAGTGAGGATAGAGTGGATCGTGAGATCTACAGGCGGATCGGTGCGGCGTCTTCAGTAATGAGGACGCTATATCGATCCGTTGTGGTGAAGAAGGAGCTGAGCCAGAAGGAAAAGCTTTCAATTTACCGGTCGATCAACGTTCCCATCCTCACCTATGGTCATGAGCTTTGAGTTATGACCAAAAGGACAAGGTCACGGGTACAAGCGGCCGAAATGAGTTTCCTCCGCCTTAGAGATAGGGTGAGAAGCTCTGTCATCCGTGAGGAACTCAGTGTAAAGCCGCTGCTCCTCCACATTGAGAGGAGCCAGATGAGGTGGTTCGGGCATCTGCTCAGGATGCCACATTAATACAATATTACAGGCATGTTCAGACATCTTGCATGTTTGGTTTTGGAGTTATGTTTCTATAACCTGCTTTCTGAACCGCCACCTTTGTGGTTTGCGTGTCCCACTGATCCTAGGAGCTATGTTGTCCAGGGGTTTCTTTGCCCCCTGGTAGGGTCTCCCAAGAAAAACAGGCCCTAGGTGAGGAATCAGACAAAGAGCAGCTCAAAGACCTTCATGAAAAGTACAAATCAAGGACCTAGATTTTTTTCTTGCCCGGACGCGGGTCACCATGGCTCCCCTGTGGAGCCAGGCCCAGAGGTGGGGCACGATGGCGAGCGACTGGTGCCCATGGGGCCCAGCTCGAAGAGGCAACATGGGTCCCCCCTGCAATAGGCTCACCACTCATGGGCTGGGTCATAGAGGTCGGGTGCAGTGTGAGCTGGGCGGCAGCCGAAGGCAGGGCACTTGGCAGTCCGATTATCGGCTACATAAGCTCGCTCTTGGGACGTGGAACGTCACCTCGCAGGGATGGAAGGAGCCTGAGCTGGTGCGCGAGGTGGAGAAGTTCCTGGCTAGATAAAGTTGGACTCACTTCGACGCACAGCAAGGGCTCTGGAACCTGTTCTCTCAAGAGGGGTTGGACTCTCTCCCACTCTGGCGTTGCAAGTAATGAGAGGCTGGGTTGTCAATTCTTGTTGCCCCCCGGCTCAAAGCCTGCACATTGGACTTAACCCAGTAGACGAGATGGTAGCTTCCCTCCGCTTTCTGGTTGGGTGACGGGTCCTGACTGTTGGTGTTTACGCACCAAACAGCAGCTCAGAGTACCCACTCTTTTTGGATTCCCTTGAGAGTGCTCCCTCGGGTGATTCCCTTGTTCTGCTGGGGGTCTTCAACGCTCAAGTTGGCAATGACAGTGAAACCTGGAGAGTCGTGATTGGGAAAAATGGCCACCCGGATCTGAACCCAAGTGGTGCTTTGTTATTGGACTTTTGTGCTCGTCACGGATTGTCCGTAACAAACATAATGTTCAAACATAAGGGTGTCCACATGTGCACTTGGCACCAGGACACCCTCGGCCGCAGTTCCATGATTGACTTTGTAGTTGTGTCATGGGATTTGCGGCCTCATGTTTTGGACACTCGGGTGAAGAGAGGGGCGAGCTTTCTACCGATCACCACCTGGTGAGCTGGCTCCGATGGTGGGGAAGGATGCCGGACAGACCTGGCAGGCCCAAACGCATTGTGAGAGTCTTTTGGGAACGCCTAGCAGAGTCTCCTGTCAGAGAGAGTTTCTTTTTCCACCTCCGGAAGAACTTTGAACATGTCACAAAGGAGGTGCTGGACAATGAGTCGGAATGGATCATGTTCCGTGCCTCTCTTGTCGAGCCAGCTGATTGTAGCTGTGGCCGCAAGGTGTTTGGTGCCTGTCGTGGCGGTAATCCTAGAACCCGCTGGTGTCCACCAGCAGTGCGGGATGCCGTCAAGCTGAAGAAAGAGCTTATCTGGTCCTTTTGGCTCATGGGACTCCAGAGGCAGCGGGCATACCGACAGGCCAAGCGAAACCTCCTCAATCCCACCAACACGTCTTCCTATGAGGAAGCAGTGTCTGGGGAATCTGTGGTAGGCTCTCCTATTTCTGGGGCTGAGGTTGCCAAGGTAGTTAAAAACCTCCTCGGTGGATGAGCTCCGTCCGGAGTTCCTTAAGGCTCTGGATGCTGTGGGGCTGTTTTAGTTGACAAGACTCTGCAACATCGCGTGGACATCTAGGGCGGTACCTCTGGATTGGCAGACCGGGGTGGTGGTTTTTCTCTTTAAGAAGGGGAACCGGAGGGTGTGTTCCAACTATCGTAGATCACACTCCTCAGCCTTCCCGGTAAGGTCTATTCATGTGTACTGGAGAGGAGGAACCTCGGATCCAGGACGAACAGTGTGGTTTTCGTCCTGGTCGTGGAACGGTAGACCAGCTCTATACTCTCGGCAGGGTCCTTGAGTGTGCATGGGAGTTTGCCCAACCAGTCTACATGTGCTTTGTGGACTTGGAGAAGACATTCCACCATGGCCACCCCGGGAAGTCCTGTGGGGAGTGCTCAGAGAGTATGGGGTATCGGCATGTCTGATTGTGGCGGGTCGCTCCCTGTATGATCAGTGTCAGAGCTTGGTCTGCATTGCCGGCAGTAAGTCGGACCCCTTTCCAGTGAGGGTTGGACTCCGCCAAGGCTGCCCTTTGTCACCGATTCTGTTCATAACTTTTATGGACAGAATTTCTAGGCGCAGTCATGGCGTTGAGGGGATCCGGTTTGGTGGCTGCAGGATTAGGTCTCTGCTTTTTGCAGATGATGTGGTCCTTATGGCTTCAACTGGCCAGGATCTTCAGCTCTCATTGGATCGGTTCGCAGCCGAGTGTGAAGCGACTGGGATGAGAATCAGCACCTCCAAGTCCGAGGTTCTCGCCCGGGAAAGGGTGGAGTGCCATCTCGAGGTTGGGCAGGAGATCTTGTGGATGAGTTCAAGTACCTGGAGTCTTGTTCATGAGTGAGGGAAGAGTGGATCGTGATACGCACAGGCTGATCGGTGCGGCGTCTTCAGTAATGAGGACGCTATATCGATTCGTTGTGGTAAGAAGGAGCTGAGCCAGAAGGAAAAGCTCCCAATTTACCGGTCGATTTACGTTCCCATCCTCACCTATGGTCATGAGCTTTGGGGTAAGACCGAAAGGACAAGATCACGGGTACAAGCGGCCAAAATGAGTTTTCTCCACTGGGTGGCGGGTCTCTCCCTTACTGTAAGAATTGTCACCGTTTAATTACAGTAACCTACTGGCACCTAATGGTTCCAGTATAAAACTGTTTTTCTACAGCACACATACTGTGATTTATCACTACAGTTTATTACTGTAAAAAGTATCACAGTACTGTGCTGTATCAAATATACGCTTCACAGCATAATACTGTCATCTGTTTAGCGGCATTACACTGTTATTTTAGTGTATCTACTGTAATATCCATTAACAGTTAATTACAGTAAAATAATTGTGAGCACTATAGACTGAGCTTTACAGTATAATGCCACTAGAAGTTAATGAATTGAACTTTTAAATTTTCAAAATCAAAACCCCTGCAATCTGCTGGCATAAAAATGACTTGAGAAATGGCCTTGCAAGTTAATGCTTTTATTAACCAATTATTTTAAAGTGCATCAAATACATTCAATGTACATTTAGTGCATTCGTCTTATTTTCAGTAAAGCATTTTAACATTTATAACATGTCAACTTAATTTCAAACTGGAGACAAAACACTGAACACGAGTCCAGTGTTTAGTTGTCGGCTACATAAAGCCCCACTCAAAGTCTGTGAGATGTTTTATAAGGGTGGCTACGTGAGGATTTACAGTTGCTGCCTTTTTCTGAACCAGCTTCCCGCTCTTCTTGGACACCACCTTTCCCTGGCTAGCCTTTGTTCCCCTCTCGGGGTTAACGCCAATGAATCGCCTAAAAAAGAGAAAAAGCAAATTATATATTCTGTTGTGATTGAAGATTACTTGCAGTCGATGCAGAACTCCCCTCACATTGTTATTTAGGAATATGCACTGCACAAATATTAATATCAATTTTAGGATGTATGTGAGCCATACCATAACCACAGTTGTAGATGAGTGAATGCTCTAAAACCCATTAAGACAAATTCAGAGAGGAAGACAATGCTAAAGCCTCCCCAATCCCTCTCTCTATTTATGTTTTCTCTCCATCTACGGGACCGTGTATTTACGCTGATGTTTCCTGCTTTCACCCATTTAACATATCGTTACCTGCTCATTACCTATCTTCTCTGCATCCTGGGGTCACACTGGTGCTTCTTGCCTTTACCCATTCAACATATCTCTACCTGCACATCACCTACCTTCTCTGCATAGTGTGGTCATGTTGGTGCTTTCTACCTTTACCCATTCAACATATCTTTACCTGCACATTACCTACCTTCTCTGTATCCTGGCGTCTAGCTGGTGTTTCCTGCCTTTACCCATTCAACATATCTTTACCTGCTTATTACCTACCTTCCCTGCATCCTGGGGTCACACTGGTGCTTCTTTCTTTCACCATACAACATATCTTCACCTGCACATACCTACCTTGTCTGCATTGCCTCAACCACACCTGCGCTTCCTTCTTTCACCCATTCAACATACCTTCACCCGCACATTACCTACCTTCTCTGCATAGTGGGGTCACACTGGTGCTTCCTGCCTTTACCCATTCAACATATCTTCACCCGCACATTACTTATTTGCTCTGCATCCTGGGGTCACGCTGGTGCTTCCTGCCATCACCCAGTCAACATACCTGCAAATTACCTACTTTTTCTGCATCCTGGGGTCAAACAGGTGCTTCCTTCTTTGACCCAGTCAACATATCTTTACCTGCACATTACCTACCTTCTCTGTATCCTAGAGTCAAACTGGTGCTTCGGTCCCTAATAAGAAGGTCCACAAAGGAACAGAAGAGTCATTGATTTAAGGCACAGAATTGGGGAAATGACAATCAAATTCCTGAACAGAGGTGAGAAATATAAAATAAAATATCCTAACAGTATTTAACAGTATCGAGAGGATTTACCTTTGAACAAATTCCAATGTCCGAGCACCAAGCAAGAAGGGCAGCAAGCCCTGAGATGAAGCTAGGTTGGACGCCTTTGCAGATGACATCACCTTCCATGCTGATCATCCAACGTTTTATTGTGACTTTGTCACCAGCAACTGGTACAGTCAAGAAATGCAGTTTATGTTCCTAAACAGTATCCAATATGGGTAGCATTTTAAAAGTATTTGGAATGGCCACCTCACTCGCTCTCTCTTTACTCTGTTTACATCTAGTCTCCTAAGGCAGTGGTTCTCAAATGGGGGTATGCGTACTCCTGGGGGTACTTGAAGGTATGCCAAGGGGTACGTGAGATTTTAAAAAAAAAAATTCTAAAAATAGCAACAATTCAAAAACCCTTTATAAATATATTTATTGAATAATACTTCGACAAAATATGAATGTAAGTTCATAAACTGAACATCTAATCAAGTAGGCTATTCCATTCATTACCATAAAGCCAGAGTTTCCCCCATGCCATGATGGTTTGACCCTACCTGGCGGTGCCACACGGCACCAACTGTCAATCAACTATCCATGTAGAAAACAATGGAGGCGTGGTTAAAGCGTAGCAGTAATGCAGCTGAGACATGTGGACATGTTCCATAAATATTGATGTTAAAGATTTCTTTTTTTGTGAAGAAATGTTGAGAATGAAGTTCATGAATCCAGATGGATCTCTATTACAATCCCCAAAGAGGGCACTTTAAGTTGATTACTTCTATGTGTAAAAATCTTTATTTATAATTGAATCACTTGTTTATTTTTCAACAAGTTTTTAGTTATTTGTAATTCTTTTTTTCCAAATAGTTCAAGAAAGACCACAACAAATGAGCAATATTTTGCAGTGTTATACAATTTAATACATCAGAAACTGATGACATAGTGCTGTATTTTACTTCTTTATCTCTTTTTTTTCAACCAAAAATGCTTTGCTCTGATTAGGGGGTACTTGAATTAAAAAAATGTTCACAGGGGTACATCACTGAAAAAAGGTTGAGAACCACTGTCCTAAGGCAGTGGTTCTCAACCTTTTCTCAGTGCTGTGAACATTTTTTTAATGCAAGTAGACCTCCAGACTTTATAAATATATATAAAAAGTAATTCAAACAGAAAATGACACATCAAGGTACAAGTGACTCTTACCTTGTTATCAAAAACACACGATGCAGTAGGATGGATTTAGCAGGGGCGGCCAGGTGAAATGAAGCTCGGTTGGACGAATTGTGGGCGGACCCAAGAAACAAGTCTGAAAAATACTGAATTATACTGTAGGTTTTACAGTAACTTACTGCTGGTCGATATTTTTTGAAAAATGCAACACAATTTACAGTACTTAACTGCATTTAAGAAGAACAGGATAGGTTGATTAGCAACACTAAATTGGCCCTAGTGTGTGAATGTGAGTGTGAATGTTGTCTGTCTATCTGTGTTGGCCCTGCGATGAGGTGGTGACTTGTCCAGGGTGTACCCCGCCTCCCGCCCGATTGTAGCTGAGATAGGCTCCAGCGCCCCCCGCGACCCCGAAGGGAATAAGCGGTAGAAAATGGATGGATGGATGGAATATATAACTGTAATTTTATTTTTTATTTTTACAGTAATTTTTTACAGTGAAGGTCATGGGTGTCAAACTCTGGCCCGTGGGCCATCGAGGCAATATCAAATTAACACTAAAGCTGGACCGTGGATTATACATTGCGGCAGTGCCGCAGTAACACCGCTACTTCTAATACTTGCCAACCCTCCCGGGTTTGACTCCAGCACTCCTCCCGAAATTTTTTTTTTTTTTCAGCTAGTCAAACGAGTGCTGGCCCAGTTTCATGTCAGTGCAACTTCTGCACCCACACACAATTGAATGCAACGCATACTTCATCAAAAGCGATACAGGTTATACTGATGGTAGCGAAATAAAAAAACTTTAACACTTTTAGGAATATACGCCACACTGTGAATCCACACCAAACAAGAATGACAAACACATTTCGGGAGAACATCCGCACCGTAACACAACATAACACAACAGAACAAATACCCAGAACCCTTTGTAGCACTAAATCTTCCGGGACGCTGCAAGGTTTGTGTGTGTGTGGGTGGGGGTGGTTTGGTGGTAGCGGGGGTGTATTTTGTAGCATCCCGAAAGAGTTAGTGCTGCAAAGGATTCTGGGTATTTGTTCTTTTGTGTTTATGTTGTGTTACGGTGCGGATGTTCTCCCGAAAATTGTTTTTTATTCTTGTTTGGTGTGGGTTCACAGTGTGGTGTATATTTCTAACAGTGTTAAAGTTTTTTATACTGGCACCCTCAGGTAACCCGTATCGCTGTTGATGAAGTATGCTTTGCATTCATTTGTGTATGGGTGCTGAAACTGCACATATCTTGTGACTGGGTCTGAACGATGTTAGAATTGGTTGTACGAGATATGACTGTTGAACACCTTCGTTCGATAATGAAAGTCGCCTCGGCTCAAAGCCTGAGCCCCGACATTAAAGAACTAGCATCCAAAAAAAGATGCCAGGTATCTGGCTTGGGCACATCAAATTAGATCAGTGTGTTGCAAACTGAGCAGTTTAAAGTCCTGAATGGTTGTCTTATTCATTGTTATTTTATTTTCAAATTTATTAACCTGTGGAAAAAGTTAATCTTGATATTTACCTCAGAAGGCTGCAAATAGAAAAGAGGCATTACATTTTTATTTAAATTGTATTTTATATGCAATTGATATTTTTTAATTATTATTATTATTATTATTTGAATCTCGATTTTGCATGTCACTATAAAGTTATATAATCCTTGCTTGTTCAATATTCAAAGCAAAACTTGTTTGGGTCCCTATTAAAAGGTTAATTTGTTGAACCTTGGTTCAGTTTTAAACTTTGGCCCACTCTGTATTTGAGTTTGACACCCCTGGTGAAGGTGAAGCTCTGTCATCCTGGAGGAACTCACAGTAAAGCCGCTGCTCCTCCACATGGAGAGGAGCCAGATGAGGTGGTTCGGGCATCTGCTCAGGATGCCACCCGAACGCCTCCCTAGGGAGGTGTTTAGGGCAAGTCCGACCGGCAGGAGGCCACGGGGAAGACCCAGGACACATTCGGAACACTATGTCTCCCGGCTGGCCTGGGAACGCCTCGGGATCCCCCGAGAAAAGCTGGACGAAGTGGCTGGAGAAAGGGAAGTTTGGGCTTCTCTGCTTAGGCTGCGGCCCCCGCAACCCGACCATAACCCGACCATAAGCGGAAGAAAATGGATGGATTTAGTATGACAGTTATACTGTCATATTGAGTACAAAAACTAACTAAACCTTACACAATATGTTGTTCCTAGTAAAATTCACAAAGATACATATCTCCAGGCATTATTAGCCATTTTGCATGTGTGGTTTAGGAGTTATGTTTAAATAACTGTCAGATTGAGTTTGACATTATACTGTCATAGTGAGTAAAACCCATATTTTGTATTTGCAAACCTTACAAAAACAACTGATTCTAGTAAAACTCACATTAATACAATATTACAGGCATGTTTAGACATATTGCATGTTTGGTTTTGTAATTATGTTTATATAACCCCCTTTCTGAGCCGCCACCTCTGTGGTTTGCGTGTACCACTGATCCTAAGAGCTATGTTGTCCGAGGACTTCTATGCCCCCTGGTAGGGTCCCTCAAGACAAACAGGTCCTAGGTGAGGGATCAGACAAAGAGCAGCTCAAAGACCTTTATGAAAAGTACAAATCGAGGACCTAGATTTTTTTCTCGCCCAGGCACGGGTCACCGTGGCTCTCCTGTGGAGCCAGGCGCAGAGGTGGGGCACGATGTCTCCATGGGGCCCTGCCGGGCTCAGCTCGAAGAGGCAACGTGGGTCAACCCTCCAATGGGCTCACCACTCATGGGCCCATTGAGGTCATAGAGGTCGGATGCAGTGTGAACTGGGCGGCAGCCGAAAGCAGGGCACTTGGCGGTCCGATTATCGGCTACATAAGCTCGCTCTTGGGACGTGGAACGTCACCTCGCTGGGAGGGAAGGAGCCTGAGCTGGTGCGCGAGGTGAAGAAGTTCCGGCTAGATATAGTTCGACTCACTTCGACGCACAGCAAGGGCTCTGGAACCTGTTCTCTCAAGAGGGGCTGGACTCTCTTCCACTCTGGCGTTGCAAGCAATGAGAGGCTGGGGTGGCAATTGTTGTTGCTCAAAGCCTGCACGTTGGACTTTAACCCAGTAGACGAGATGGTAGCTTCCCTCCGCCATCGGGTTGGGTGACGGGTCCTGACTGTTGTTTGTGTTTACGCACCAAACAGTAGCTCAGAGTACCCACTCTTTTTGGATTCCTTTGAGGGAGTACTGGAGAGTGCTCCCTCGGGTGATTCCTTTGTTCTGTTGGGGGACTTCAATGCTCATGTTGGCAAGGACAGTGAAACCTGGAGAGTCGTGATTGGGAAAAATGGCCACCCGGATCGAACCCAAGTGGTGCTTTGTTATTGGACTTTTGTGCTCGTCACGGATTGTCCATAACAAACACAATGTTCAAACATAAGGGTGTCTATATGTGTACTTGGCACCAGGACACCCTCGGCCGCAGTTCCATGATTGACTTTGTAGTTGTGTCATGGGATTTGCGGCCTCATGTTTTGGACACTCGGGTGAAGAGAGGGGCAGAGCTTTCTGCCGATCATCACCTGGTGGTGAGCTGGCGCCGATGGTGGGGGAGGATGCAGGACAGACCTGGCAGGCCCAAACGCATTGTGAGGGTCTGCTGGGAACGCCTAGCAGAGTCTCCTGTCAGAGAGAGTTTCAATTTCCACCTCCGGAAGAACTTTGAACATGTCACGAGGGAGGTGCTGGACATTGAGTCTGAGTGGACCATGTTCCGTGCCTCTCTTGTGGAGCCGGCTGATTGGAGCTGTGGCCGCAAGGTGTTTGGTGCCTGTCGTGGCGGTAATCCTAGAACTCACTGGTGGCCACCAGCAGTGAGGGATGCCGTCAAGCTGAAGAAAGAGCCTATCGGGTCCTTTTGGCTCATGGGACTCCAGAGGCAGCGGGCATACCGAAAGGCCAAGCAGTGCCTGGGGAATCTGTGGTGGGCTCTCCTATTTCTGGGGCTTAGGTTGCCTAGGTATTTAAAAAGCTCCTCGGTGGCAAGGCCCCAGGGGGTGGATGAGTTCCGTCCGGAGTTCCTTAAGGCTTTGAAAACTGTGGAGCTGTCTTGGTTGACAAGACTCTGCAACATCGCGTGGACATTGGGGGCGGTACCTCTGGATTGGCAGACCGGGGTGGTGGTTCCTCTCTTTATAAAGGGGAACCGGAGGGTGTGTTCCAACTATCGTGAAACACACTCCTCAGCCTTCCCGGTAAGGTCTATTCATGTGTACTGGATAGGAAGAAACTCGGATCCAGGACGAACAGTGTGGTTTTCGTCCTGGTCGTGGAACGGTAGACCAGGTCTATACTCTCGGCAGGGTCCTTGAGTGTGAAGCGACTGGGATGAGAATCAGCACCTCCAAGTCCAAGTCCATGGTTCTCGCGCAGGAAAGGGTCGAGTGCCATCTCCAGGTTGGGGAGGAGATCTTGCCCCAAGTGGAGGAGTTCAAGTACCTAGGAGTCTTGTTCACGAGTGAGGATAGAGTGGATCGGGTGATCCACAGGCGGATCGGTGCGGCATCTTCAGTATTGAGGACGCTATATCGATCCGTTGTGGTGAAGAAGGAGCTGAGCCAGAAGGAAAAGCTCTCAATTTACCGTCGATCTACGTTCCCAGCTTTGGGTTATGACCGAAAGGACAAGGACACGGGTACAAGCGGCCGAAATGCGTTTCCTCTGCCGGGTGGAGGGTCCCTCCCTTAGAGATAGGGTGAGAAGCTCTGTCATCCGGGAGGAACTCAGAGTAAAGCAGCTGCTCCTCCGCATTGAGAGGAGCCAATGAGGTGGTTCGGGCATCTGCTCAGAATGCCACCCGAACGCCTCTAGGGAGGTGTTTAGGGCAAGTCCGACCGGCAGGAGGCCACGGGGAAGACCTAGGACACATTGGAAAGACTATGTCTCCCGGCTGGCCTGGGAACGCCTCGGAATACCCCGAGAAGAGCTGGACGAAGTGGCTGGGGAGAGGGAAGTCTGGGATTTTCTTCTCAGGCAACCCGACCTCGGATAAGCGGAAGAAAATGGATGGATTTAGAATGACAGTTATATTGTCAGATTGAATACAAAAACTAACTAAACCTTACACAATATATTGTTTCTAGTAAAACTCACAAAGATACATATCTCCAGGCATTTTGCATGTGTGGTTTAGGAGTTATGTTTAAATAACTGTCAGATTGAGTGTGACAGTATACTGTCATAGTGAGTAAAACCCATATGTTGTATTTGCAAACCTTACAAAAACAACTAAATCTAGTTAAACTCACACAGATACAATATTACAGGCATTTTTAGACATAATGCATGTTTGGTTTTAGAGTTATGTTTATATAACTTTCATATTTATTATGACAGTTATACTGTCATATTCAATAAAAAAACAACTAACTTGTGTCTTTGCAAACCTTACAAAAGACCATTTTTCTAGTAAAACTAATGTCGTAATAACATGTCTCCAGGCATTGTTAGCCATTTTGCATGTGTTGTTTGAGTTATGTATAAATAACTGTCATATTGAGTGTGACAGTATACTGTCATAAAACCCAATTTTTGTATTTGCAACCCTGATTCTAGTAAAACTCACATATATACAATATTACAGGCAGTTTTGGACATAATGCATGTTTGGTTTTGGAGTTATGTTTATATAACTTTCATATATAGTATGACAGCTAAACTGTTATATTGAGTAAAAAAAACTAACTTGTGTTTGTTATAAAACCCAATTTTTGTATTTGCAAACCATACAACTGATTCAAATAAAACTCACATGGATTCAATATTACAGGCATTTTCAGACATTTTGCATGTTTGGTTTAGGAATTATGTTGGAATACATGTGTATTGCTTTTTTCGCATTATCTCAGGATTTTTAGAACATTACTGTCATATTGAGTAAAAAAATAATTGTTGTGTTTGCAAGCCTTAAAAAAGCATATGTTTCCAGTAAAACTCCCAAAGACGCATTATTTCAGGCATTATTAGCCATTTTTCAGGTGTGGTTTAGGAGTTATGTTTAAATAACTGTCATATTGAGTGTGGCGTTATACTGTCATATTGAGTTAAAAAAAACTAACTTGTGTCTTTGCAAACTTTACAAAAGAAAATGTTTCTAGCAACACTCACAAAGATAATTTTTTTCACGCTATTTGACATGTTTCATGTGTATTTAGGAGTTATAATTAAATAACTTTCATATTGAGTGTTAAATTAATAATGTCATTATGTGTAAAACCTAATTTGTGTATTTGCAAACCATACAAAAACAATTGATTCTAGTAAAACTTACATAGTTCAATATTACAGGCATTTCAGACATTTTACATGTTTGGTTTAAAAGTTGTGTTTGATTACATTTTTATTGCTTTTTTCGCATTATCTCAGGATTCTAAGATCATTACTTTCATATTGAGTAAAAACTACTTTTTGTTTTTGCAAACCTTACAAACTCACATAAATACATTATTACAGGCAGTTTTAGACATGACACATGTTTGGTTTTGGAGTTATGTTTAGATAACTTTCATATTTAGTATGACTGTTATACTGTCATATTGAATTAAAAAAAAACTAGCTTGTGTCTTTGCAAACTTTACAAAAGATCATTTTTCTAGTAAAACTAACAAAGATACATGTCTCCAGGCATTATTACCCATTTTGCATGGGTTGTTTAGCAATTATGTTTAAATACATTTTTATTGCTTTTTTCGCATTATCTCAGGATTCTAAAATCATTACTTTCATAGTGAGTAAAAAAGTCCTTTTTGTTTTTGCAAACCTTACAAACTTGCATAAATACATTTTTACAGACATTTTTAGACATGACACGTGTTTGATTTTGGAGTTATGTTTATATAACTTTTATATTTAGTGTGACTGTTATACTGTCATATTGAATAAAAAAAAACTAGCTTGTGTCTTTGCAAACTTTACAAAAGATAATTTTTCTAGTAAAACTAACAAAGATACATGTCTCCAGGCATTATTACCCATTTTGCATGGGTTGTTTAGGAATTATGTTTAAAAACATTTTTATTGCTTTTTTCGCATTATCTCAGGATTCTAAGATCATTACTTTCATATTGAGTAAAAAACTACTTTTTGTTTTTGCAAACCTTACAAACTCACATAAATACATTATTACAGGCATTTTTAGACATGGCACATGTTTGGTTTTGGAGTTATGTTTAGATAACTTTCATATTTAGTATGACTGTTATACTGTCATATTGAATTTAAAATAACTAGCTTGTGTCTTTGCAAACTTTACAAAAGATCATTTTTCTAGTAAACCTAACAAAGATACATGTCTCCAGGCATTATTAGCCATTTTGCATGTGTTGTTTAGGATTTTATGTTTAAATACATTTTTATTGCTTTTTTCGCATTATCTCAGGATTCTAAGATCATTACTTTCATATTGAGTAAAAAACTACTTTTTTCTTTTGCAAACTTTACAAAATACCATCTTTCTAGTAAATCTAACAAAGATACATGTTTCCAGGCATTATTAGCAATTTTGCATGTGTTGTTTAGGAGTAATGTTTAAATACATTTGTATTGCTTTTTTCGCATTATCTCAGGATTTTAACAACATTACAGTCTTATTGAGTAAAAAATTACTTTTTGTGTTTGCAAGATTTAAAAAAGCATGTGTTTCGAGTAAAACTGCCAACGATGCATTATTTCAGGCATTATTAGCCATTTTTCGTGTGTGGTTTGAGTTATGTTTAAATAACTGTCATATTGAGTGTGACAGTATACTGTCATTGTGAGTAAAACCTAATTTATGTATTTGCAAACCTTACAAAATCAACTAAAACTAGTAAAACTCACATGGATTCAATACTACGACATTTTTAGACATTTTGCATGTTTGGTTTAGGAATTATGTTGGAATCATTTTTATTAATTTTTTCGTATTATCTCAGAATTTTAGAACATTACTGTCATATTGAGTAAAAAAATAATTGTTGTGTTTGCAAGCCTTAAAAAAGCATATGTTTCGATTAAAACTTACAAGAATGCATTATTTCAGGCATTGTTAGTCATTTTTCATGTGTAGTTTAAGAGTTATGTTTAAATAACTGTCATATTGAGTGTGGCAGTTATACTGTCATATTGAGTAAAAAAAACTAACCTGTGTCTTTGCAAACCTTACAAAAGAAAATGTTTCTAGTAACACTCACAAAGATACATTTTTTCACGCATTATTAGACATGTTTCATGTGTGGTTAGGAGTTATAAATAAATAATTGTCATATTGAGTGTTACAGTTATAATGTCATTATGTGTAAAACCTAATTTTTGTATTTGCAAACCTTACAAAAACAATTGATTCTAGTAAAACTTACATAGATTCAACATTACAGGCATTTTTAGACATTTTACATGTTTGGTTTAAAATTTGTGTTTGAATACATTTTTATTGCTTTTTTTGCATTATCTCAGGATTCTCAGAACATTACTTTCATATTGAGTAAAAAACTACTTTTTGTTTTTGCAAACCTTACAAACTCACATAAATACATTATTACAGGCATTTTTAGACATGACACATGTTTGGTTTTGGAGTTATGTTTATGTAACTTTCATATTTAGTATGACTTTTTATTCAATATTGTCTTATTGAATTAAAAAAACTAGCTTTTGTCTTTGATATCTTTACAAAAGATAATGTTTTTAAACTAACAACCTTACATGTCTCCCTAGGCATTATTAGCCATTTTGCATGTGTTGTTTAAGAGTTAGGTTTAAATACATTTGTATTGCTTTTTTCCCATTATCTCAGGGTTCTAAAAACATTACAGTCTTGTTGAGTAAAAAACTACTTTTTGTGTTTGCAAAATGTAAAACTCAGTAAAACTCCCAAGGATTTATTATTTCAGGCATTATTAGCCATTTTTATGTGTAGTTCATGAGTTATGTTTAAATAACTGTCATATTGAGTGTGATTTTGTCATTGTGAGTAAAACCTAATTTTTGTATTTGCAAACCTTACAAAAACAACCGATTCTAGTAAAACTCACATTAATACAATATTACAGGCATGTTTAGACATATTGCATGTTTGGTTTTGGAGTTATATTTATATAACCTGCTTTCTGAGCCGCCACCTTTGTGGTTTGCGTGTCCTACTGATCCAGGAAAATGTTGTCCGGGGGCTTCTATAACCCCTGGTAGGGTCCCCCAAGACAAACAGGTCCTAGGTGAGGGATCAGACAAAGAGCAGCTCAAAGACCTTTATTAAAAGTACAATTGAGGACCTAGATGTTTTCTCGCCCGGACGCAGGTCACCGTGGCTCCCCTGTGGAGCCAGGCCCAGAGGTAGGGCACGATGGCGATTGACGGGCCTGTCCCCATGGGGCCCAGCCGTGTTCAGCTCGAAGAGGCAACGTGGATCCCCCCTCCAGGGCTCACCACTCATGGGCTTGGGTCATAGAGGGTGCAGTAAGAGCTGGGCGGCAGCCGAAGGCAGGGCACTTGGTGGTCCGATTATCGGCTACATAAGCTCGCTCTTGGGACATGGAACATCACCTCGCTGGGAGGGAAGGAGCCTGAGCTGGTGCATGAGGTGGAGACGTTCCCGGCTAGATATAGTTGGACTCACAGCAAGGGCTCTGGAACCTGTTCTCTCAAGAGGGGCTGGACTGAGCTGAACTTTCATTACTTGCAACGCCAGAGTGGAAGAGATTCCACACTGGCGTTGCAACTAATGAGAGGCTGGGGTGGCAATTCTTGTTTCCCCCCGGCTCAAAGCCTGCACGTTGGACTTTAACCCAATAGACGAGATGGTAGCTTCCCTCAGCCTTCGGGTTGGGTGATGGATCCTGACTGTTGTTTGTTTACACACCAAACTGCAGCTCAGAGAACCCACTCTTTTTGGATTCCCTTCAGGGAGTACTGGAGAGTGCTCCCGCGAGTGATTCCCTTGTTCTGCTGGTGGACTTCAACGCTCATGTTGGCAACGACAGTGAAACCTGGAGAGTCGTGATTGGGAAAAATGGCCACCCGGATCTGAACCCAAGTGGTGCTTTGTTATTGGACTTTTGTGCTTGTCACGGATTGTCCATAACAAACACAATGTTCAAACATAAGGGTGTCCATATGTGCACTTGGCACAAGGACACCCTCGGCCGCATGATTGACTTTGTAGTTGTGTCATGGGATTTGCGGCCTCATGTTTTGGACACTCTGTGAAGAGAAGGGCAGAGCTTTCTACCAACCACCTGGTGGTGAGCTGGCTCCGATGGTAGGGAGGATGCCGGTAGGCCTGGCAGGCCCAAACGCATTGTAAGGGTCTGCTGGGAACGCCTAGCAAGAGTCTCCTGAAGAACTTTGAACATGTCCGGAAGAACTTTGAACATGTCACGAGGGAGGTGCTGGACATTGAGTCCGAGTGGACCATGTTCCGTTCCTCTCTTGTTGAGCCAGCTGATTGAAGCTGTGGCCACAAGGTGTTTGGTGCCTGTCGTGGCGGTAAACCACCAGCAGTGAGGGATGCTGTCAAGCTGAAGAAAGAGCCATCGGGTCCTTTTGGCTCATGGGACTCCAGAGGCAGTGGGCATACCGACAGGCCAAGCGAGACCTCCTCAATCCCATCAACACGTCTTCCTATGAGGAAACAGTGCCTGGGAAGTCTGTGGTGGGCTCTCCTATTTCTGGGGCTGAGGTTGACAAGGTAGTTAAAAACCTCCTCGGTGGCAAGGCCCCAGGGATATGAACTCCGTCCGGAGTTCCTTAAGGCTCTGGATGCTGTGGGGCAGTCTTGGTTGACAAGACTCTGCAACATTGCGTCTACATCGGGGGCGGTACCTCTGGATTGGCAGGCCGGGGTGGTTGTTCCTCTCTTTAAGAAGGGGAACCGGAGGGTGTGTTCCAACTATCGTAGATAACACTCCTCAGCCTTCCCGGTAAGGTCTATTCATGCGTACTGGAGAGGAGGAACCTCGGATCCAGGACAAATAGTGTGGTATTCGTCCTGGTCGTGGAACGGTAGACCAGCTCTATACTCTCGGCAGGGTCCTTGAATGTGCATGGGAGTTTGCCCAACCAGTCTACATAAGTTTTGTGGACTTGGAGAAGACATTCGACCTTGGCCCCCGGTAAGTCTTGTGGGTAGTGCTCAGAGAGTATGGAGTATCGGCATGTCTGATTGTGGCGGGTGTCTCCCTGTATGATCAGTGTCAGAGCTTGGTCCGCATTGCCGGCAGCATGTCGGACCCCTACGCCAACCAGTCTACATAATTCAAGGCTTTGACTGCGCCTGGTTTGGTGGCTGCAGGATTAGGTCTCTGCTTTTTGCAGATGATGTGGTCCTGATGGCTTCAACTGGCCAGGATCTTCAGCGTTCATTGGATCGGTTCGCAGTGAAGCGACTGGGATGAGAATCAGCACCTCCAAGTCCGAGTCCATTGTTCTCGCCCGGGAAAGGGTGGAGTGCCATCTCCAGGTTGGGAAAGAGATCTTGCCCCAAGTGAAGGCGTTCAAGAACCTAGGAGTCTTGTTCACGAGTGAGGATAGAGTGGATCGTGAGATCTACAGGCGGATCGGTGCGGCGTCTTCAGTAATGAGGACGCTATATCGATCCGTTGTGGTGAAGAAGGAGCTGAGCCAGAAGGAAAAGCTTTCAATTTACCGGTCGATCAACGTTCCCATCCTCACCTATGGTCATGAGCTTTGGGTTATGACCAAAAGGACAAGGTCACGGGTACAAGCGGCCGAAATGAGTTTCCTCCGCCGGGTGGTGGGTCTCTCCCTTAGGGATAGGGTGAGAAGCTCTGTCATCCGTGAGGAACTCAGTGTAAAGCCGCTGCTCCTCCACATTGAGAGGAGCCAGATGAGGTGGTTCGGGCATCTGCTCAGGATGCCACCCGAACGCCTCCCTAGGGAGGTGTTTAGGGCAAGTCCGAACGGCAGGAGGCCATGGGGAAGACCTAGGACACATTGGAAAGACAATGTCTCCCGGCTGGCCTGGGAACGCCTCGGGATCCCCCGAGAAGAGCTGGACGAAGTGGCTGTGGAGATGGAAGTCTGGGCTCTCTGCTTAGGCTGCTGCCCCCGCAACCCGACCTCGGATAAGCGGAAGAAAATGGATGGATTTAGTATGACAGTTATACTGTCATATTGAGTGTGACAGTATACTGTCATAAAACCCAATTTTTGTATTTGCAAACCTGATTCTAGTAAAACTCACATCTATACAATATTACAGGCAATTTTGGACATAATGCATGTTTGGTTTTGGAGTTATGTTTATAAAACTTTAATATATAGTATGACATCTATACTGTTATATTGAGTTAAAAACCTAACTTGTGTCTGTCATAAAACCCAATTTTTGTATTTGCAAACCTTACAAAAACAAATGATTATAGTAAAACTCACATGGAGTCAATATTACAGGCATTTTTAGACATTTTGCATGTTTGGTTTAAGAATTATGTTGGAATACATTTGTATTGCTTTTTTCACATTATCTCAGCATTTTAAGAACTTCCTGTCATATTGAGTAAAAAAAACTTCTAAAATCTAGGTCCTCGATTTGTAATTTTCATAATGGTCTTTGAGCTGCTCTTTGTCTGATTCCTCACCTAGGACCTGTTTTTCTTGGGGGACCCTACCAGGGGGCAAAGAAGCCCCTGGACAACATAGCTCCTAGGATCAGTGGGACACGCAAACCACAAAGGTGGCGGTTCAGAAAGCAGGTTATATAAACATAACTCCAAAACCAAACATGCAAGATGTCTAAACATGCCTGTAATATTGTATCAATTTGAGTTTTACTAGAATCGGATGTTTTTGTAAGGTTTGCAAATACAAAAGTTAGGTTTTACTCACTATGACAGTGTCACACTCAATATGACAGTTATTGAAACATAACTCCTAAACTACACATAAAAATGGCTAATAATGCCTGAAATAACTCGAAACATTGCTTTTTTAAGGCTTGCAAACACAGAAAGTTTTTTTTACTCAATATGACAGGAAGTTTTTAAAATGCTGAGATAATGTGAAAAAAGCAATACAAATGTATTCCAACATAATTCTTAAACCAAACATGCAAAATGTCTAAAAATGCCTGTAATATTGACTCCATGTGAGTTTTACTAGAATCATTTGTTTTTGTAAGGTTTGCAAATATAAAAATTGGGTTTTATGACGGACACAAGTTAGTTTTTTTACTCAATATAACAGTATAGATGTCATACTATATATTAAAGTTTTATAAACATAACTCCAAAACCAAACATGCATTGTGTCCAAAATTGCCTGTAATATTGTATTACTAGAATCAGGTTTGCAAATACAAAAATTGGGTTTTATGACAGTATACTGTCACACTCAATATGACAGTATAACTGTCATACTAAATCCATCCATTTTCTTCCGCTTATCCGAGGTTGGGTTGCGGGGGCAGCAGCCTAAGCAGAGAGCCCAGACTTCCATCTCCACAGCCACTTCGTCCAGCTCTTCTCGGGGGATCCCGAGGCGTTCCCAGGCCAGCCGGGAGACATTGTCTTTCCAATGTGTCCTAGGTCTTCCCCATGGCCTCCTGCCGTTCGGACTTGCCCTAAACACCTCCCTAGGGGCCACCCGAACGCCTGTTCGGGTGGCATCCTGAGCAGATGCCCGAACCACCTCATCTGGCTCCTCTCAATGTGGAGGAGCAGCGGCTTTACACTGAGTTCCTCACGGATGACAGAGCTTCTCACCCTATCCCTAAGGGAGAGACCCACCACCCGGCGGAGGAAACTCATTTCGGCCACATGTACCCGTGACCTTGTCCTTTTGGTCATAACCCAAAGCTCATGACCATAGGTGAGGATGGGAAGGTTGATCGACCGGTAAATTGAAAGCTTTTCCTTCTGGCTCAGCTCCTTCTTCACCACAACGGATCGATATAGCGTCCTCATTACTGAAGACGCCGCACCGATCCGCCTGTAGATCTCACGATCCACTCTATCCTCACTCGTGAACAAGACTCCTAGGTACTTGAACGCCTTCACTTGGGGCAAGATCTCTTTCCCAACCTGGAGATGGCACGCCACTTGGAGGTGCTGATTCTCATCCCAGTCACTTCACTGCGAACCGATCCAATGAACGCTGAAGATCCTGGCCAGTTGAAGCCATCAGGACCACATCATCTGCAAAAAGCAGAGACCTAATCCTGCAGCCACCAAACCAGGCGCAGTCAAAGCCTTGAATTATGTAGACTGGTTGGCGTAGTCCAACCCTCACTGGAAAGGGGTCCGACATACTGCCGGCAATGCGGACCAAGCTCTGACACTGATCATACAGGGAGACACCCGCCACAATCAGACATGCCGATACTCCATACTCTCTGAGCACTACCCACAAGACTTACCGGGGGCCAAGGTCGAATGTCTTCTCCAAGTCCACAAAACTTATGTAGACTGGTTGGGCAAACTCCCATGCACATTCAAGGACCCTGCCGAGAGTATAGAGCTGGTCTACCGTTCCACGACCAGGACGAATACCACACTGTTTGTCCTGGATCCGAGGTTCCTCCTCTCCAGTACGCATGAATAGACCTTACCGGGAAGGCTGAGGAGTGTGATCTACGATAGTTGGAACACACCCTCCGGTTCCCCTTCTTAAAGAGAGGAACAACCACCCCGGTCTGCCAATCCAGAGGTACCGCCCCCGATGTAGACGCAATGTTGCAGAGTCTTGTCAACCAAGACTGCCCCACAGCATCCAGAGCCTTAAGGAACTCCGGACAGAGCTCATACCCCCGGGGCCTTGCCACCGAGGAGCTTTTTAACTACCTTGTCAACCTCAGCCCCAGAAATAGGAGAGCCCACCACAGACTTCCCAGGCACTGTTTCCTCATAGGAAGACGTGTTGATGGGATTGAGGAGGTCTCGCTTGGCCTGTCGGTATGCCCACTGCCTCTGGAGTCCCATGAGCCAAAAGGACCCGATGGCTCTTTCTTCAGCTTGACAGCATCCCTCACTGCTGGTGGTTTACCGCCACGACAGGCACCAAACACCTTGTGGCCACAGCTTCAATCAGCTGGCTCAACAAGAGAGGAACGGAACATGGTCCACTCGGACTCAATGTCCAGCACCTCCCTCGTGACATGTTAAAAGTTCTTCCGGACATGTTCAAAGTTCTTCAGGAGACTCTTGCTAGGCGTTCCCAGCAGACCCTTACAATGCGTTTGGGCCTGCCAGGCCTACAGGCATCCTCCCTACCATCGGAGCCAGCTCACCACCAGGTGGTGGTTGGTAGAAAGCTCTGCCCTTCTCTTCACAGAGTGTCCAAAACATGAGGCCGCAAATCCCATGACACAACTACAAAGTCAATCATGCGGCCGAGGGTGTCCTTGTGCCAAGTGCACATATGGACACCCTTATGTTTGAACATTGTGTTTGTTATGGACAATCCGTGACAAGCACAAAAGTCCAATAACAAAGCACCACTTGGGTTCAGATCCGGGTGGCCATTTTTCCCAATCACGACTCTCCAGGTTTCACTGTCGTTGCCAACATGAGCGTTGAAGTCCACCAGCAGAACAAGGGAATCACTCGCGGGAGCACTCTCCAGAACTCCCTGAAGGGAATCCAAAAAGAGTGGGTTCTCTGAGCTGCTGTTTGGTGTGTAAACAAACAACAGTCAGGATCCATCATCCAACCCGAAGGCTGAGGGAAGCTACCATCTCGTCTATTGGGTTAAAGTCCAACGTGCAGGCTTTGGGCCGGGGGGCAACAAGAATTGCCACCCCAGCCTCTCATTAGTTGCAACGCCAGTGTGGAATCTCTTCCACTCTGGCGTTGCAAGTAATGAAAGTTCAGCTCAGTCCAGCCCCTCTTGAGAGAACAGGTTCCAGAGCCCTTGCTGTGAGTCCAACTATATCTAGCCGGGAACGTCTCCACCTCATGCACCAGCTCAGGCTCCTTCCCTCCCAGCGAGGTGATGTTCCATGTCCCAAGAGCGAGCTTATGTAGCCGATAATCGGACCACCAAGTGCCCTGCCTTCGGCTGTCGCCCAGCTCTTACTGCACCCTTTATGACCCAAGCCCATGAGTGGTGAGCCCTGGAGGGGGGATCCACGTTGCCTCTTCGAGCTGAGCACGGCTGGGCCCCATGGGGACAGGCCCGTCAATCGCCATCGTGCCCCACCTCTGGGCCTGGCTCCACAGGGGAGCAACGGTGACCTGCGTCCGGGCGAGAAAACATCTAGGTCCTCAATTGTAGTTTTAATAAAGGTCTTTGAGCTGCTCTTTGTCTGATCCCTCACCTAGGACCTGTTTGTCTTGGGGGACCTTACCAGGGGTTATAGAAACCCCCGGACAACATTTTCCTGGATCAGTAGGACACGCAAACCACAAAGGTGGCGGCTCAGAAAGCAGGTTATATAAATATAACTCCAAAACCAAACATGCAATATGTCTAAACATGCCTGTAATATTGTATTAATGTGAGTTTTACTAGAATCGGTTGTTTTTGTAAGGTTTGCAAATACAAAAATTAGGTTTTACTCACAATGACAAAATCACACTCAATATGACAGTTATTTAAACATAACTCATGAACTACACATACAAATGGCTAGTAATGCCTGAAATAATGAATCCTTGGGAGTTTTACTGAGTTTTACATTTTGCAAACACAAAAAGTAGTTTTTTACTCAATATGACTGTAATGTTCTTAGAACCCTGAGATAATGGGAAAAAAGCAATAAAAATGTATTTAAACCTAACTCTTAAACAACACATGCAACATGGCTAATAATGCCTAGGGAGACATGTAAGGTTGTTAGTTTAAAAACATTATCTTTTGTAAAGATATCAAAGACACAAGCTAGTTTTTTTTAATTCAATAAGACAATATTGAATAAAAAGTCATACTAAATATGAAAGTTACATAAACATAACTCCAAAACCAAACATGTGTCATGTCTAAAAATGCCTGTAATAATGTATTTATGTGAGTTTGTAAGGTTTTCAAAAACAAAAAGTAGTTTTTTACTCAATATGAAAGTAATGTTCTAAGAATCCTGAGATAATGCAAAAAAAGCAATAAAAATGTATTCAAACACAAATTTTAAACCAAACATGTAAAATGTCTAAAAATGCCTGTAATATTGAATCTATGTAAGTTTTACTAGAATCAATTGTTTTTGTAAGGTTTGCAAATACAAAAATTAGGTTTTACACATAATGACATTATAACTGTAACACTCAATATGACAATTATTTATTTATAACTCCTAACCACACATGAAACATGTCTAATAATGCGTGAAAAAATGTATCTTTGTGAGTGTTACTAGAAACATTTTCTTTTGTAAGGTTTCCAAAGACACAGGTTAGTTTTTTTTACTCGATATGACAGTATAACGGCCACACTCAATATGACAGTTATTTAAACATAACTCTTAAACTACACATGAAAAATGACTAACAATTCCTGAAATAATGCATTCTTGTAAGTTTTAATCGAAACATATGCTTTTTTAAGGCTTGCAAACACAACAATTATTTTTTTACTCAATATGAAAGTAATGTTCTAAAATTCTGAGATAATACGAAAAAATTAATAAAAATGATTCCAACATAATTCCTAAACCAAACATGCAAAATGTCTAAAAATGTCGTAGTATTGAATCCATGTGAGTTTTACTAGTTTTAGTTGATTTTGTAAGGTTTGCAAATACATAAATTAGGTTTTACTCACAATGACAGTATACTGTCACACTCAATATGACAGTTATTTAAACATAACTCAAACCACACACGAAAAATGGCTAATAATGCCTGAAATAATGCATCGTTGGCAGTTTTACTCGAAACACATGCTTTTTTAAATCTTGCAAACACAAAAAGTAATTTTTTTACTCAATAAGACTGTAATGTTGTTAAAATCCTGAGATAATGCGAAAAAAGCAATACAAATGTATTTAAACATTACTCCTAAACAACACATGCAAAATTGCTAATAATGCCTGGAAACATGTATCTTTGTTAGTTTTACTAGAAAGATGGTATTTTGTAAAGTTTGCGAAAGCAAAAAGTAGTTTTTTACTCAATATGAAAGTAATGATCTTAGAATCCTGAGATAATGCGAAAAAAGCAATAAAAATGTATTTAAACATAAAATCCTAAACAACACATGCAAAATGGCTAATAATGCCTGGAGACATGTATCTTTGTTAGGTTTACTAGAAAAATGATCTTTTGTAAAGTTTGCAAAGACACTAGCTAGTTATTTTAAATTCAATATGACAGTATAACAGTCTAACTAAATATGAAAGTTATCAAAACATAACTCCAAAACCAAACATGTGTCATGTCTAAAAATGCCTGTAATAATGTATTTATGTGAGTTTGTAAGGTTTGCAAAAACAAAAAGTAGTTTTTTACTCAATATGAAAGTAATGATCTTAGAATCCTGAGATAATGCGAAAAAAGCAATAAATATGTATTTAAACATAATTCCTAAACAACCCATGCAAAATGGGTAATAATGCCTGGAGACATGTATCTTTGTTAGTTTTACTAGAAAAATTATCTTTTGTAAAGTTTGCAAAGACACAAGCTAGTTTTTTTTTTATTCAATATGACAGTATAACAGTCATACTAAATATAAAAGTTATATAAACATAACTCCAAAACCAAACACGTGTCATGTCTAAAAATGTCTGTAAAAATGTATTTATGCAAGTTTGTAAGGTATGCAAAAACCAAAAGTACTTTTTTACTCACTATGAAAGTAATGATTTTAGAATCCTGAGATAATGCGAAAAAAGCAATAAAATTGTATTTAAACATAATTCCTAAACAACCCATGCAAAATGGGTAATAATGCCTGGAGACATGTATTTGTTAGTTTTACTAGAAAAATGATCTTTTGTAAAGTTTGCAAAGACACAAGCTAGTTTTTTTTTAATTCAATATGACAGTATAACAGTCATACTAAATATGAAAGTTATCTAAACATAACTCCAAAACCAAACATGTGTCATGTCTAAAACTGCCTGTAATAATGTATTTATGTGAGTTTGTAAGGTTTGCAAAAACAAAAAGTAGTTTTTACTCAATATGAAAGTAATGATCCTATTAGAATCCTGAGATAATGCGAAAAAAGCAATAAAAATGTAATCAAACACAACTTTTAAACCAAACATGTAAAATGTCTGAAAATGCCTGTAATATTGAACTATGTAAGTTTTACTAGAATCAATTGTTTTTGTATGGTTTGCAAATACAAAAATTAGGTTTTACACATAATGACATTATTAATTTAACACTCAATATGAAAGTTATTCAATTATAACTCCTAAATACACATGAAACATGTCAAATAGCGTGAAAAAAATTATCTTTGTGAGTGTTGCTAGAAACATTTTCTTTTGTAAGGTTTGCAAAGACACAAGTTAGTTTTTTTTTAACTCAATATGACAGTATAACGCCACACTCAATATGACAGTTATTTAAACATAACTCCTAAACCACACCTGAAAAATGGCTAATAATGCCTGAAATAATGCATCTTTGGGAGTTTTACTGGAAACATATGCTTTTTTAAGGCTTGCAAACACAACAATTATTTTTTTACTCAATATGACAGTAATGTTCTAAAAATCCTGAGATAATGCGAAAAAAGCAATACACATGTATTCCAACATAATTCCTAAACCAAACATGCAAAATGTCTGAAAATGCCTGTAATATTGAATCCATGTGAGTTTTATTTGAATCAGTTGTATGGTTTGCAAATACAAAAATTGGGTTTTATGACAAACACAAGTTAGTTTTTTTTACTCAATATAACAGTTTAGCTGTCATACTATATATGAAAGTTATATAAACATAACTCCAAAACCAAACATGCATTATGTCCAAAACTGCCTGTAATATTGTATATATGTGAGTTTTACTAGAATCAGGGTTGCAAATACAAAAATTGGGTTTTATGACAGTATAATGTCACACCCAATATGACAGTTATTTAAACATAACTCAAACAACACATGCAAAATGGCTAATAATGCCTGGAGACATGTTATTACGACATTAGTTTTACTAGAAAAATGGTCTTTTGTAAGGTTTGCAAAGACACAAGTTAGTTTTTTTTTAATTCAATATGACAGTATAAGTGTCATAATAAATATGAAAGTTATATAAACATAACTCTAAAACCAAACATGCATTATGTCTAAAAATGCCTGTAATATTGTATCTGTGTGAGTTTAACTAGATTTAGTTGTTTTTGTAAGGTTTGCAAATACAACATATGGGTTTTACTCACTATGACAGTATACTGTCACACTCAATCTGACAGTTATTTAAACATAACTCCTAAACCAGACATGCAAAATGGCTAATAATGCCTGGATATATGTATCTTTGTGAGTTTTACTAGAAACAATATATTGTGTAAGGTTTAGTTAGTTTTTGTACTCAATTTGACAGTATAACTGTCATTCTAAATCCATCCATTTTCTTCCGCTTATCCGAGGTCGGGTTGCCTGAGAAGAAAATCCCAGACTTCCCTCTCCCCAGCCACTTCGTCCAGCTCTTCTCGGGGTATTCCGAGGCGTTCCCAGGCCAGCCGGGAGACATAGTCTTTCCAATGTGTCCTAGGTCTTCCCCGTGGCCTCCTGCCGGTCGGACTTGCCCTAAACACCTCCCTAGAGGCGTTCGGGTGGCATCCTGAGCAGATGCCCGAACCACCTCATTGGCTCCTCTCAATGCGGAGGAGCAGCTGCTTTACTCTGAGTTCCTCCCGGATGACAGAGCTTCTCACCCTATCTCTAAGGGAGAGACCCACCACCCGGCAGAGGAAACGCATTTCGGCCGCTTGTACCCGTGACCTTGTCCTTTCGGTCATAACCCAAAGCTGGGAACGTAGATCGACGGTAAATTGAGAGCTTTTCCTTCTGGCTCAGCTCCTTTTTCACCACAACGGATCGATATAGCGTCCTCAATACTGAAAACGCCGCACCAAAATCCGCCTGTGGATCTCTCGATCCACTCTATCTTCACTCGTGAACAAGACTCCTAGGTACTTGAACTCCTCCACTTGGGGCAAGATCTCCTCCCCAACCTGTAGATGGCACTCGACCCTTTCCTGCGCGAGAACCATGGACTTGGACTTGGAGGTGCTGATTCTCATCCCAGTCGCTTCACACTCAAGGACCTTGCCGAGAGTATAGACCTGGTCTACCGTTCCACGACCAGGACGAAAACCACACTGTTCGTCCTGGATCCGAGTTTCCTCCTCTCCAGTACACATGAATAGACCTTACTGGGAAGGCTGAGGAGTGTGTTTCACGATAGTTGGAACACACCCTCCGGTTCCCTTTCTTAAAGAGAGGAACCACCACCCCGGTCTGCCAATCCAGAGGTACCGCCCCCAATGTCCACGTGATATTGCAGAGTCTTGTCAACCAAGACAGCCCCACAGTATCCAGAGCCTTAAGGAACTCCGGACGGAACTCATCAACACCTGGGTCCTTTTCACCGAGGAGCTTTTTAACTACCTAGGCAACCTAAGCCCCAGAAATTAGAGAGCCCACCACAGATTCCCCAGGCACTGCTTGGCCTTTCGGTATGCCCGCTGCCTCTGGAGTCCCATGAGCCAAAAGGACCCGATAGGCTCTTTCTTCAGCTTGACGGCATCTCTCACTGCTGGTAGGATTACCGCCACGACAGGCACCAAACACCTTGCGGCCACAGCTCTAATCAGCCGGCTCGACAAGAGAGGCACGGAACATGGTCCACTCAGACTCAATGTCCAGCACCTCCCTCGTGACATGTTCATAGTTCTTCCGGAGGTGGTAATTGAAACTCTCTCTGACAGGAGACTCTGCTAGCCGTTCCCAGCAGACCCTCACAATGCGTTTGGGCCTGCGAGGTCTAACGCATCCTCCACCACCATCGGAGCCAGCTCACCACCAGGTGATGATCGGCAGAAAGCTCTGCCCCTCTCTTCACCCGAGTGTCCAAAACATGAGGCCACAAATCCCATGACACAACTACAAAGACAATCATGGAACTGCGGCCGAGGGTGTCCTGGTGCCAAGTACACATATAGACACCCTTATGTTTGAACATTGTGTTTGTTATGGACAATCCGTGACGAGCACAAAAGTCCAATAACAAAGCACCACTTAGGTTCAGATCCGGGTGGCCATTTTTCCCAATCACGACTCTCCAGGTTTCACTGTCCTTGCCAACATGAGCATTGAAGTCCCCAACAGAACAAGGGAATCACCCGAGGGAGCACTCTCCAGTTATCCCTCAAGGGAATCCAAAAAGCATGGGTACTCTGAGCTGCTGTTTGGTGCGTAAACACAAACAACAGTCAGGACCCGTCACCCAACCCGAAGGCGGAGGGAAGCTACCATCTCGTCTACTGGGTTAAAGTCCAACGTGCAGGCTTTGAGCAACAACAATTGCCACCCCAGCCTCTCATTGCTTGCAACGCCAGAGTGGAAGAGAGTCCAGCCCCTCTTGAGAGAACAGGTTCCAGAGCCCTTGCTGTGCGTCGAAGTGAGTCCAACTATATCTAGCCGGAACTTCTTCACCTCGCGCACCAGCTCAGGCTCCTTCCCTCCCAGCGAGGTGACGTTCCACATCCTAAGAGCGAGCTTATGTAGCTGATAATCGAACCGCCAAGTGTCCTGCCTTCGGCTGCCGCCCAGTTAACACTGCATCCGACCTCTATGACCTCAATGGGCCCATGAGTGGTGAGCCCATTGGAGGGTTGACCCACGTTGCCTCTTCGAGCTCCCCATGGAGACAGGCGCCCACCAGTCGCTCGCCATCGTGCCCCACCTCTGCGCCTGGCTCCACAGGGGAGCCACGGTGACCCGTGCCTGGGTGAGAAAAAAATCTAGGTCCTCGATTTGTACTTTTCATAAAGGTGTTTGAGCTGCTCTTTGTCTGATCCCTCACCTAGGACCTGTTCGTCTTGAGGGACCCTACCAGGGGGCATAGAATCCTCGGACAACATAGCTCCTAGGATCAGTGGGACACGCAAACCACAAAGGTGGCGGCTCACAAAGGGGGTTATATAAACATAACTCCAAAACCAAACATGCAATATGTGTAAACATGCCTGTAATATTGTATTAATGTGAGTTTTACTAGAATCAGTTGTTTTTGTAAGGTTTGCAAATACAAAAATTGGGTTTTATGATGGACACAAGTTAGTTTTTTTACAAATTTTAACAGTATAACTGTCATACTAAATATGAAAGTTATATAAACATAACTCCAAAACCAAACATGCATTATGTCTAAAAATGCCTGTAATATTGTATTTGTAGTTTATCTAGATTTAGTTGTTTTTGTAAGGTTTGCAAATACAAAATATGGGTTTTACTCACTATGACAGTATACAGTCACACTCAATCTGACAGTTATTTAAACATAACTCCTAAACCACACATGCAAAATGGCTAATAATGCCTGGATATATGTATCTTTGTGAATTTTACTGGGAACAACATGTTGTGTAAGGTTTAGTTAGTTTTTGTACTCAATATGACAGTATAACTGTCATACTAAATCCATCCATTTTCTTCCGCTTATGGTCGGGTTATGGTCGGGTTGCGGGGGCCGCAGCCTAAGCAGAGAAGCCCAAACTTCCCTTTCTCCAGCCACTTCGTCCAGCTTTTCTCGGGGGATCCCGAGGCGTTCCCAGGCCAGCCGGGGACATAGTGTTCCCAATGTGTCCTGGGTCTTCCCCGTGGCCTCCTGCCGGTCGGACTTGCCCTAAACACCTCCCTAGGGAGGCGTTCGGGTGGCATCCTGAGCAGATGCCCGAACCACCTCATCTGGCTCCTCTCAATGTGGAGGAGCAGCGGCTTTACTGTGAGTTCTTCCAGGATGACAGAGCTTCACCTTCACCAGGGGTGTCAAACTCAAATACAGAGTGGGCCAAAGTTTGAAACTGAACAAAGCAGCGGGCCAAGGTTGAACAAATTAACCTTTTAATAGGGACCCAAACAAGTTTTGCATTGAATATTGAACAAGCAAGGATTATATAACTTTATAGTGACATGCAAAATCAAGTTTCAAATAATAATAATAATAATTAAAATATATCAATTGCATATCAAATACAATTTAAATAAAAATTGAATGCCTCTTTTCTATTTGCAGCCTTCTGAGGTAAATATCAACATTAACTTTTTCCACAGGCTAATAAATTTAAAAATAAAATAACAATGAATAAAACAACCATTCAGGACTTTATACTGCTCAGTTTGCAACACACTGATCTAATTTGATGTGCCCAAGCCAGATACCTGGCATCTTTTTTTGGATACTAGTTCTTTAATGTTGGGGCTCAGGCTTTGAGCCGAGGCAACTTTCATTATCGAACGAAGCCATATCTCATACACCCAATTCTAACATCGTTCAGACCCAGTCACAAGATATGTGCAGTTTCAGCACTCATACACAAATGAATGCAAAGCATACTTCATCAACAGCGATACAGGTTACACTGAGGGTACCAGTATAAAAAACGTTAACACTGTTAGAAATATACGCCACACTGTGAACCCACACCAAACAAGAATAAAAAACACTTTTCGGGAGAACATCCGCACCGTAACACAACATAAACACAAAAGAACAAATACCCAGAATCCTTTGCAGCACTAACTCTTTCGGGAAAATACACCCCCGCTACCACCAAACCACCCCCACCCACACACACACACACACCTTGCAGCGTCCCGGAAGATTTAGTTCTTAGGGCAGTGGTTCAAAACCTTTTTTCAGTGATGTACCCCTGTGAACATTTTTTTAATTCAAGTACCCCCTAATAGAGCAAAGCATCTTTGGTTGAAAAAAAAGAGATAAAGAAGTAAAATACAGCACTATGTCATCAGTTTCTGGTTTATTAAATGGTATAACAGTGCAAAATATTGCTCATTTGTTGTGGTCTTTCTTGGACTATTTGGAAAAAAAGAATTAAAAATAACTAAAAACTTGTTGAAAAATAAACAAGTGATTCAATTATAAATAAAGATTTTTACACATAGAAGTAATCAACTTAAAGGCCTACTGAAAGCCACTACTACCGACCACGCAGTCTGATAGTTTATATATCAATGATGAAATCTTAACATTACAACACATGCCAATACGGCCGGGTTAACTTAAAAAGTGACATTTTAAAATTCCCGGGAAATATCCGGCTGAAACATCGCGGTATGATGACGTGTGCGCGTGACGAAGTCCGAGTAACGGAAGTTATGGTACCCCGTAGAATCCTATACAAAAAGCTCTGTTTTCATTTCATAATTCCACAGTATTCTGGACATCTTTTGCAATTTTTTTAATGAACAATGAAGGCTGCAAAGAAGACAGTTGTAGGTGGGATCAGTGTATTAGCAGCGGACTACAGCAACACAACCAGGAGGACTTTGTTGGAGCGCTAGCCGCGCTAGCCGCCGACTTCACCTTGACTTCCTACGTCTCCGGGCCGCCAAACGCATCGGGTGAAGTCCTTCGTCCTTCTGCAGATCGCTGGAACGCAGGTGAGCACAGGTGTTGATGAGCAAATGAGGGCTGGCTGGCGTAGGTGGAGAGCTAATGTTTTTAGCATAGCTCTGGGCAGTCCGGTTGCTAAGTTAGCTTCAATGGCGTCGTTAGCACAGCATTGTTAACCTTCGCCAGCCTGGAAAGCATTAACCGTGTATTTACATGTCCACGGTTTAATAGTATTGTTGATTTTCTATCTATACTTCCAGTCAGGGGTTTATTTCTTTTGTTTCTATATGCAGTTAAAGCAAGATGCTATCACGTTAGCTCGTAGCTAAAGCATTTCGCCGATGTATTGTCGTGGAGATAAAAGGCACTGAATGTCCATTTCGCGTTCTCGACTCTCATTTTCAAGAGGATATAGTATCCGAGCTGGTTTAAAATACAAATCTGTGATCTACAATAGAAAAAGGAGAGTGTGGAATCCAATGAGCCAGCTTGTACCTAAGTTACGGTCAGAGCGAAAAAAGATACGTCCATCGCTGCCTCTCAAGTCATTCACTGTAACGTTCCTCATCTACGAATCTTTCATCCTCGCTCAAATTAATGGGGTAATCATCACTTTCTCGGTCCGAATCTCTCTCGCTCCATTGTAAACAACGGGGAATTGTGAGGAATCCTAGCTCCTGTGACGTCACGCTACTTCCGGTACAGGCAAGGCTTTTTTTTATCAGCGAGCAAGAGTTGCGAACTTTATCGTCGATTTTCTCTACTAAATCCTTTCAGCAAAAATATGGCAATATCGCGAAATGATCAAGTATGACACATAGAATGGATCTGCTATTCCCGTTTAAATAAAAAAAAATCATTTCAGTAGGCCTTTAAAGTGCCCTCTTTGGGGATTGTAATAGAGATCCATCTGGATTCATGAACTTCATTCTCAACATTTCTTCACAAAAAAAGAAATCTTTAACATCAATATTTATGGAACATGTCCACATGTCTCAGCTGCATTACTGCTACGCTTTAACCACGCCTCCATTGTTTTCTACATGGATAGTTGATTGACAGTTGGTGCCGTGTGGCACCGCCAGGTAGGGTCAAACCATCATGGCATGGGGGAAACTCTGGCTTTATGGTAATGAATGGAATAGCCTACTTGATTAGATGTTCAGTTTATGAACTTACATTCATATTTTGTCGAAGTATTATTCAATAAATATATTTATAAAGGGTTTTTGAATTGTTGCTATTTTTAGAATATTTTTTAAAAATCTCACGTACCCCTTGGCATACCTTCAAGTACTCCCAGGAGTACGCATACCCCCATTTGAGAACCACTGCCTTAGGAGACTAGATGTAAACAGAGTAAAGAGAGAGCGAGTGAGGTGGCCATTCCAAATACTTTTAAAATGCTACCCATATTGGATACTGTTTAGGAACATAAACTGCATTTCTTGACTGTACCAGTTCCTGGTGACAAAGTCACAATAAAACGTTGGATGATCAGCATGGAAGGTGATGTCATCTGCAAAGGCGTCCAACCTAGCTTCATCTCAGGGCTTGCTGCCCTTCTTGCTTGGTGCTCGGACATTGGAATTTGTTCAAAGGTAAATCCTCTCGATACTGTTAAATACTGTTAGGATATTTTATTTTATATTTCTCACCTCTGTTCAGGAATTTGACTTGTCATTTCCCCAATTCTGTGCCTTAAATCAATGACTCTTCTGTTCCTTTGTGGACCTTCTTATTAGGGACCGAAGCTAGGATACAGAGAAGGTAGGTAATGTGCAGGTAAAGATATGTTGACTGGGTCAAAGAAGGAAGCACCTGTTTGACCCCAGGATGCAGAAAAGGTAGGTAATGTGCGGGTGAAGATATGTTGAATGGGTAAAGGCAGGAAGCACCAGTGTGACCCCACTATGCAGAGAAGGTAGGTAATGTGCGGGTGAAGGTATGTTGAATGGGTGAAAGAAGGAAGCGCAGGTGTGGTCGACGCAATGCAGACAAGGTAGGTATGTGCAGGTGAAGATATGTTGTATGGTGAAAGAAAGAAGCACCAGTGTGACCCCAGGATGCAGGGAAGGTAGGTAATGTGCAGGTAAAGATATGTTGAATGGGTAAAGGCAGGAAACACCAGCTAGACGCCAGGATACAGAGAAGGTAGGTAATGTGCAGGTAAAGATATGTTGAATGGGTAAAGGTAGAAAGCACCAGCGTGACCACACTATGCAGAGAAGGTAGGTGATGTGCAGGTAAAGATATGTTGAATGGGTAAAGGCAAGAAGCACCAGTGTGACCCCAGGATGCAGAGAAGATAGGTAATGAGCAGGTAACGATATGTTAAATGGGTGAAAGCAGGAAACATCAGCGTAAATACACGGTCCCGTAGATGGAGAGAAAACATAAATAGAGAGAGGGATTGGGGAGGCTTTAGCATTGTCTTCCTCTCTGAATTTGTCTTAATGGGTTTTAGAGCATTCACTCATCTACAGCTGTGGTTATGGTATAGGCTCACATATATCCTAAAATTGATATTAATATTTGTGCAGTGCATATTCCTAAATAACGATGTGAGTGGAGTTCTGTATCGACTGCAAGTAATCTTCAATCACAACAGAATATCGAATATGCTTTCTCTCTTTTTTAGGCGATTCATTGGCGTTAACCCCGAGAGGGGAACAAAGGCTAGCCAGGGAAAGGTGGTGTCCAAGAAGAGCGGGAAGCTGGTTCAGAAAAAGGCAGCAACTGTAAATCCTCACGTAGCCACCCTTATAAAACATCTCACAGACTTTGAGTGGGGCTTTATGTAGCCGACAACTAAACACTGGACTCGTGTTCAGTGTTTTGTCTCCAGTTTGAAATTAAGTTGACATGTTATAAATGTTAAAATGCTTTACTGAAAATAAGAAGAATGCACTAAATGTACATTGAATGTATTTGATGCACTTTAAAACAATTGGTTAATAAAAGCATTAACTTGCAAGGCCATTTCTCCAGTCATTTTTATGCCAGCAGATTGCAGGGGTTTTGATTTTGAAAATTTAAAAGTTCAATTCATTAACTTCTAGTGGCATTATACTGTAAAGCTCAGTCTATAGTGCTTACAATTATTTTACTGTAATTAACTGTTAATGGATATTACAGTGGATACACTAAAATAACAGTGTAATGCCGCTAAACAGATGACAGTATTATGCTGTGAAGCGTATATTTGATACAGCACAGTACTGTGATACTTTTTACAGTAATAAACTGTAGTGATAAATCACAGTATGTGTGCTGTAGAAAAACAGTTTTATACTGGAACCAATAGGTGCCAGTAGGTTACTGTAATTAAACGGTGAAAATTCTTACAGTAAGGGAGAGACCCGCCACCCAGTGGAGAAAACTCATTTTGGCCGCTTGTACCCGTGATCTTGTCCTTTCGGTCTTACCTCAAAGCTCATGACCATAGGTGAGGATGGGAACATAAATCGACCAGTAAATTGAGAGCTTTTCCTTCTGGCTCAGCTCCTTCTTACCACAACGAATCGATATAGCGTCCTCATTACTGAAGACGCCGCACCGATCAGCCTGTGCATATCACGATCCACTCTTCCCTCACTCATGAACAAGACTCCAGGTACTTGAACTCATCCACAAGATCTCCTGCCCAACCTCGAGATGGCACTCCACCCTTTCCCGGGCGAGAACCTCGGACTTGGAGGTGCTGATTCTCATCCCAGTCGCTTCACACTCGGCTGCGAACCGATCCAATGAGAGCTGAAGATCCTGGCCAGTTGAAGCCATAAGGACCACATCATCCGCAAAAAGCAGAGACCTAATCCTGCAGCCACCAAACCGGATCCCCTCAACGCCATGACTGCGCCTAGAAATTCTGTCCATAAAAGTTATGAACAGAATCGGTGACAAAGGGGTCCGACTTACTGCCGGCAATGCAGACCAAGCTCTGACACTGATCATACAGGGAGCGACCCGCCACAATCAGACATGCCGATACCCCATACTCTCTGAGCACTCCCCACAGGACTTCCCGGGGTGGCCATGGTGGAATGTCTTCTCCAAGTCCACAAAGCACATGTAGACTGGTTGGGCAAACTCCCATGCACACTCAAGGACCCTGCCGAGAGTATAGAGCTGGTCTACCGTTCCACGACCAGGACGAAAACCACACTGTTCGTCCTGGATCCGAGGTTCCTCCTCTCCAGTACACATGAATAGACCTTACCGGGAAGGCTGAGGAGTGTGATCTACGATAGTTGGAACACACCCTCCGGTTCTCCTTCTTAAAGAGAAGAACCACCACCCCGGTCTGCCAATCCAGAGGTACCGCCCTAGATGTCCACGCGATGTTGCAGAGTCTTGTCAACTAAAACAGCCCCACAGCATCCAGAGCCTTAAGGAACTCCGGACGGAGCTCATCCACCGAGGAGGTTTTTAACTACCTTGGCAACCTCAGCCCCAGAAATAGGAGAGCCTACCACAGATTCCCCAGACACTGCTTCCTCATAGGAAGACGTGTTGGTGGGATTGAGGAGGTTTCGCTTGGCCTGTCGGTATGCCCGCTGCCTCTGGAGTCCCATGAGCCAAAAGGACCAGATAAGCTCTTTCTTCAGCTTGACGGCATCCCGCACTGCTGGTGGACACCAGCGGGTTCTAGGATTACCGCCACGACAGGCACCAAACACCTTGCGGCCACAGCTCCAATCAGCTGGCTCGACAAGAGAGGCACGGAACATGATCCATTCCGACTCAATGTCCAGCACCTCCTTTGTGACATGTTCAAAGTTCTTCCGGAGGTGGAAAAAGAAACTCTCTCTGACAGGAGACTCTGCTAGGCGTTCCCAAAAGACTCTCACAATGCGTTTGGGGCTGCCAGGTCTGTCCGGCATCCTTCCCCACCATCGGAGCCAGCTCACCAGGTGGTGATCGGTAGAAAGCTCGCCCCTCTCTTCACCCGAGTGTCCAAAACATGAGGCCGCAAATCCCATGACACAACTACAAAGTCAATCATGGAACTGCGGCCGAGGGTGTCCTGGTGCCAAGTGCACATATGGACACCCTTATGTTTGAACATTGTGTTTGTTATGGACAATCCGTGACGAGCACAAAAGTCCAATAACAAAGCACCACTTGGGTTCAGATCCGGGTGGCCATTTTTCCCAATCACGACTCTCCAGGTTTCACTGTCGTTGCCAACATGAGCGTTGAAGACCCCCAGCAGAACAAGGGAATCACCCGAGGGAGCAATCTCAAGGGAATCCAAAAAGAGTGGGTACTGTGAGCTGCTGTTTGGTGCGTAAACACCAACAGTCAGGACCCGTCACCCAACCAGAAAGCGGAGGGAAGCTACCATCTCGTCTACTGGGTTAAGTCCAATGTGCAGGCTTTGAGCCGGGGGGCAACAAGAATTGACAACCCAGCCTCTCATTACTTGCAACGCCAGAGTGGGAGAGAGTCCAACCCCTCTTGAGAGAACAGGTTCCAGAGCCCTTGCTGTGCGTCGAAGTGAGTCCAACTTTATCTATCTAACTTCTCCACCTCGCGCACCAGCTCAGGCTCCTTCCATCCCTGCGAGGTGACGTTCCACGTCCCAAGAGCGAGCTTATGTAGCCGATAATCGGACTGCCAAGTGCCCTGCCTTCGGCTGCCGCCCAGCTCACACTGCACCCGACCTCTATGACCCAGCCCATGAGTGGTGAGCCTATTGCAGGGGGGACCCACGTTGCCTCTTCGAGCTGGGCCCCATGGGCACCAGTCGCTCGCCATCGTGCCCCACCTCTGGGCCTGGCTCCACAGGGGAGCCATGGTGACCCGCGTCCGGGCAAGAAAAAAATCTAGGTCCTCCATTTGTACTTTTCATAAAGGTCTTTGAGCTGCTCTTTGTCTAATTCCTCACCTAGGACCTGTTTTTCTTGGGGGACCCTACCAGGGGGCAAAGAAGCCCCTGGACAACATAGCTCCTAGGATCAGTGGGACACGTAAACCACAAAGGTGGCGGTTCAGAAAGCAGGTTATAGAAACATAACTCCAAAACCAAACATGCAAGATGTCTAAACATGCCTGTAATATGGTATCAATGTGGCATCCTGAGCAGATGCCCGAACCACCTCATCTGGCTCCTCTCAATGTGGAGGAGCAGCGGCTTTACACTGAGTTCCTCACGGATGACAGAGCTTCTCACCCTATCTCTAAGGGAGAGACCCACCACCCGGCGGAGGAAACTCATTTCGGCCGCTTGTACCCGTGACCTTGTCCTTTTGGTCATAACTCAAAGCTCATGACCATAGGTGAGGATGGGAACGTTGATCGACCGGTAAATTGAAAGCTTTTCCTTCTGGCTCAGCTCCTTCTTCACCACAACGGATCGATATAGCGTCCTCATTACTGAAGACGCCGCACCGATCCGCCTGTAGATCTCACGATCCACTCTATCCTCACTCGTGAACAAGACTCCTAGGTACTTGAACGCCTTCACTTGGGGCAAGATCTCTTTCCCAACCTGGAGATGGCACTCCACCCTTTACCGGGCGAGAACAATGGACTCGGACTTGGAGGTGCTGATTCTCAACCCAGTCGCTTCACTGCGAACCGATCCAATGAAAGCTGAAGATCCTGACCAGTTGAAGCCATCAGGACCACATCATCTGCAAAAAGCAGAGACCTAATCCTGCAGCCACCAAACCAGGCGCAGTCAAAGCCATGACTGCGCCTAGATATTCTGTCCATTAAAGTTATGAACAGAATCGGTGACAAAGGGCAGCCTTGGCGGAGTCCAACCCTCACTGGAAAGGGGTCACATACTGCCGGCAATGCGGACCAAGCTCTGACACTGATCATACAGGGAGACACCCGCCACAATCAGACATGCCGATACTCCATACTCTCTGAGCACTACCCTCAGGATTTACCGGGGGCCAAGGCCGAATGTCTTCTCCAAGTCCACAAAACTTATGTAGACTGGTTGGGCAAACTCCCATTTACACTCAAGGACCCTGCCGAGAGTTTAGAGCTGGTCTACCGTTCCACGACCAGGAAAAACCACACTGATTGTCCTGGATCCGAGGTTCCTCCTCTCCAGTACGCATGAATAGACCTTACCGGGAAGGCTGAGGAGTGTGATCTACGATAGTTGGAACACACCCTCCGGTTCCCCTTCTGACAACCCAGCCTCTCATTACTTGCAACGCCAGGGTAATGTAGTATTTTGTGGCTGATGACAGCCACAAAATACTGAAGGCTGTCATCGGCAGGTGTACCAAAGCAGTTAGGACTCATAGCAGACCGGGTCTGCCAATCCAGAGGTACCGCCCCCGATGTAGACGCAATGTTGCAGAGTCTTGTAAACCAATACTGCCCCACAGCATCCAGAGCCTTAAGGAACTCCGGACGGAGCTCATACCCCCGGGGCCTTGCCACCGAGGAGCTTTTTAACTACCTTGTCAACCTCAGCCCCAGAAATAGGAGAGCCCACCACAGACTTCCCAGGCACTGTTTCCTCATAGGAAGACGTGTTGGTGGGATTGAGGAGGTCTCGCTTGGCCTGTCGGTATGCCCACTGCCTCTGGAGTCCCATGAGCCAAAAGGACTTGATGGCTCTTTCTTCAGCTTGACAGCATCCCTCACTGCTGGTGGATTACCGCCACGACAGGCACCAAACACCTTGCGGCCACAGCTTCAATCAGCTGGCTCAACAAGAGAGGAACGGAACATGGTCCACTCAGACTCAATGTCCAGCACCTCCCTCGTGACATGTTCAAAGTTCTTCCGGACATGTTCAAAGTTCTTCAGGAGACTCTATTAGGCGTTCCCAGCAGACCCTTACAATGCGTTTGGGCCCACCAGGTCTGACCGGCATCCTCCCCTACCATCGGAGCCAGCTCACCACCAGGTGGTGGTTGGTAGAAAGCTCTGCCCCTCTCTTCACAGAGTGTCCAAAACATGAGGCCGCAAATCCCATGACACAACTACAAAGTCAATCATGCGGCCGAGGGTGTCCTTGTGCCAAGTGCACATATGGACACCCTTATGTTTGAACATTGTGTTTGTTATGGACAATCCGTGACAAGCACAAAAGTCCAATAACAAAGCACCACTTGGGTTCAGATCCGGGTGGCCATTTTTCCCAATCACGACTCTCCAGGTTTCACTGTCGTTGCCCACATGAGCATTGAAGTCCACCAGCAGAACAAGGGAATCACCCGAGGGAGCACTCTCCAGTACTCCCTCAAGGGAATCCAAAAAGAGTGGGTACTCTGAGCTGCTGTTTGGTGTGTAAACACAAACAACAGTCAGGACCCGTCACCCAACCCGAAGGCTGAGGGAAGCTACTATCTCGTCTATTGGGTTAAAGTCCAACGTGCAGGCTTTGAGCCGGGGGGCAACAAGAAATGCCACCTCTCATTAGTTGCAACGCCAGTGTGGAATCTCTTCCACTCTGGCGTTGCAAGTAATGAAAGTTCAGCTCTGTCCAGCCCCTCTTGAGTGAACAGGTTCCAGAGCCCTTGCTGTGAGTCCAACTATATCTAGCCGGGAACGTCTCCACCTCATGCACCAGCTCAGGCTCCTTCCCTCCCAGCGAGGTGATGTTCCATGTCCCAAGAGCGAGCATATGTAGCCGATAATCGGACCACCAGGTGCCCTGCCTTCGGCTGCCGCCCAGCTCACACTGCACCCTTTATGACCCAAGCCCATGAGTGGTGAGCTCTGGAGGGGGGATCCACGTTGCCTCTTTGAGGCCCGTCAATCGCCATCGTGCCCCACCTCTGGGCCTGGCTCCACAGGGGAGCCACGGTGACCTGCGTCCGGGCGAGAAAAAATCTAGGTCCTCAATTGTACTTTTAATAAAGGTCTTTGAGCTGCTCTTTGTCTGATCCCTCACCTAGGACCTGTTTGTCTTGGAGGACCCTACCAGGGGGCATAGAAGCCCCCGAACAACATTTTCCTGGATCAGTAGGACACGCAAACCACAAAGGTGGCGGCTCAGAAAGCAGGTTATATAAACATAACTCCAAAACCAAACATGCAATATGTCTAAACATGCCTGTAATATTGTTTAAATGTGAGTTTTACTAGAATCAGTTGTTTTTGTAAGGTTTGCAAATACAAAAATTAAGTTTTACTCACAATGACAAAGTCACACTCAATATGACAGTTATTTAAACATAACTCATAAACTACACATAAAAATGGCTAGTAATGCCTGAAATAATGAATCCTTGGGAGTTTTACTGAGTTTTACATTTTGCTATCACAAAAAGTAGTTTTTTACTCAATATGACTGTAATGTTCTTAGAACCCTGAGATAATGGGAAAAAAGCAATAAAAATGTATTCAAACCTAACTCCTAAACAACACATGCAAAATGGCTAATAATGCCAAGGGAGACATGTAACGTTGTTAGGTTAAAAAAATGATCTTTTGTAAAGATATCAAAGACACAAGCTAGTTTTTTAATTCAATATGACAGCAGAACAGTCATACTAAATATGAAAGATATATAAACATAACTCCAAAACCAAACATGTGTCATGTCTAAAAATGCCTGTAGTAATGTATTTATGTGAGTTTGTAAGGTTTGCAAAAACAAAAAGTAGTTTTTTTACTCAATATGAAAGTAATGTTCTTAGAATCCTGAGATAATGCGAAAAAAGCAATACAAATGTATTCAAACACAAATTTTAAACCAAACATGTAAAATGTCTAAAAATGCCTGTAATATTGAATCTATGTAAGTTTTACTAGAATCAATTGTTTTTGTAAGGTTTGCAAATACAAAAATTAGGTTTTACACATAATGACATTATAACTGTAACACTCAATATGACAATTATTTATTTATAACTCCTAACCACACATGAAACATGTCTAATAATGCGTGAAAAAATGTATCTTTGTGAGTGTTACTAGAAACATTTTCTTTTGTAAGGTTTGCAAAGACACAGGTTAGTTTTTTTTACTCAATATGACAGTAGAACTGCCACACTCAATATGACAGTTATTTAAACACAACTCTTAAACTACATATGAAAAATGACTGACAATGCCTGAAATAATGCATTCTTGTAGGTTTTACTCGAAACATATGCTTTTTTAAGGCTTGCAAACACAACAATTATTTTTTTACTCAATATGACAGTAATGTTCTAAAATTCTGAGATTATTCGAAAAAATTAATAAAAATGATTCCAACATAATTCCTAAACCAAACATGCGAAATGTCTAAAACTGTCTGTAATATTGAATCCATGTGATTTTTACTAGATTTATATGATTTTGTTAGGTTTGCAATACATAAATTAGATTTTACTCACTATGACAGTATACTGTCACACTCAATATTACAGTTATTTAAACATAACTCAAACCACACATGAAAAGTGCCTAATAGTGCCTGAAATAATGCATCGTTGGCAGTTTTTACTTGAAACACATGCTTTTTAAATCTTGCAAACACAAAAAGTAGGTTTTTTTTTACTCAATATGACTGTATTGTTCTTAAAATCCTGAGATAATGCGACAAAAAACTAAAAATATATTTAAACTTTACTCCTAAACAACACAAGCAAAATGGCTAATAATGTCTGGAAACATGTATCTTTGTTAGTTTTCCTGGAAAATGGTATTTTGTAAAGTTTGCATTGACACAAGCTCAGACAGTATAACAGTCATACTAAATATGAAAGTTATATAAACATAACTCCAAAACCAAACATGTGTCATGTCTAAAAATGCCTGTAATAATGTATTTATGTGAGTTTGTAAGGTTTGCAAAAACAAAATTTAGTTTTTTACTCAATATGAAAGTAATGATCTTAGAATCCTGAGATAACGCGAAAAAAGCAATAAAAATGTATTTAAACATAATTCCTAAATAACCCATGCAAAATGGGTAATAATGCCTGGAGACATGTATCTTTGTTAGTTTTACTAGAAAAATGATCTTTTGGAAAGTTTGCCAAGACACAAGCTAGTTTTTTTAAATTCAATATGACAGTATAACAGTCATACTAAATATGAAATTTATATAAACATAACTCCCAAACCAAACATGTGTCATGTCTAAAAATGCCTGTAATAATGTATTTATGTGAGTTTGTAAGGTTTGCTAAAACAAAAAGTAGTTTTTACTCAATATGAAAGTAATGATCTTAGAATCCTGAGATAATGCCAAAAAAGTAATAAAAATGTATTTAAACATAATTCCTAAACAACCCATGCAAAATGGGTAATAATGCCTAGAGACGTGTATCTTTGTTAGTTTTACTAGAAAAATTATATTTTGTAAAGTTTGCAAAGACACAAGATAGTTTTTTTTATTCAATATGACAGTATAACAGTCATACTAAATATAAAAGTTATATAAACATAACTCCAAAACCAAACATGTGTCATGTCTAAAAATGTCTGTAATAATGTATTTATGTAAGTTTGTAAGGTTTGCAAAAACAAAAAGTAGTTTTTTTTTTCACTTTGAAAGTAATGTAGAATCCTGAGATAATGCAAAAAAAGCAATAAAAATGTATTTAAACATAGTTCCTAAACAACACATGCAAAATGGCTAAAAATGCCTGGAGACATGTATCTTTGTTAGTTTTACTAGAAAAAGTATATTTTGTAAAGTTTGCAAAGACACAAGCTGGTTTTTTTTTATTCAATATGACAGTATAACAGTCATACTAAATATGAAAGTTATATAAACATAACTCCAAAACCAAACATGTGTCATGTCTAAAAATGCCTGTAATAATGTATTTATGTGAGTTTGAAAGGTTTGCAAAAACAAAAAGTAGTTTTTTACTCAGTATGAAAGTAATGATTTTAGAATCCTGAGATAATGCGAAAAAAGCAATAAAAATGTATTTAAACATAACTCTTAAAAAACACATGCAAAATGGCTAATAATGCCTGGAGACATGTATCTTTGTTAGTTTTACTAGAAAAAGTATCTTTTGTAAAGTTTGCAAAGACACAAGCTGGGTTTTTTTTATTCAATATGACAGTATAACAGTCATACTAAATATGAAAGTTATATAAACATAACTCCAAAACCAAACATGTGTCATGTCTAAAAATGCCTGTAATAATGTATGTATGCAAGTTTGTAAGGTTTGCAAGAACAAAAAGTAGTTTTTTACTCAATATGAAAGTAATGATCTTAGAATCCTGAGATAATGCGAAAAAAGCAATAAAAATGTATTTAAACATAACTCCTAAAAAACACATGCAAAATGGCTAATAATGCCCGAAGACATTTATCTTTGTTAGTTTTACTAGGAATAGTATCTTTTGTAAAGTTTGCAAAGACACAAGCTAGTTTTTTTGTATTCAATATGACAGTATAACAGTCATACTAAATATGAAAGTTATCTAAACATAACTCCAAAACCAAACATGTGTCATGTCTAAAAATGCCTGTAATAATGTATTTATGCAAGTTTGTAAGGTTTGCAAGAACAAAAAGTAGTTTTTTACTCAATATGAAAGTAATGATCTTAGAATCCTGAGATAATGCGAAAAAAGCAATAAAAATGTATTTAAACATAATTCCTAAACAACACATGCAAAATGGCTAATAATGCCTGGAGACATGTATCTTTGTTAGTTTTACTAGGAATAGTATCTTTTCTAAAGTTTGCAAAGACACAAGCTAGTTTTTTTTTATTCAATATGACAGTATAACAGTCATACTAAATATGAAAGTTATATAAACATAACTCCAAAACCAAACATGTGTCATGTCTAAAAATGCCTGTAATAATGTATTTATGCAAGTTTGTAAGGTTTGCAAGAACAAAAAGTAGTTTTTTACTCAATATGAAAGTAATGATCTTAGAATCCTGAGATAATGCGAAAAAAGCAATAAAAATGTATTTAAACATAATTCCTAAACAACACATGCAAAATGGCTAATAATGCCTGGAGACATGTATCTTTGTTAGTTTTACTAGAAAAAGTATCTTTTGTAAAGTTTGCAAAGACACAAGCTAGTTTTTTTTTATTCAATATGACAGTATAACAGTCATACTAAATATGAAAGTTATCAAACATAACTCCAAAACCAAACATGTGTCATGTCTAAAAATGCCTGTAATAATGTATTTATGCAAGTTTGTAAGGTTTGCAAGAACAAAAAGTAGTTTTTTACTCAATATGAAAGTAATGATCTTAGAATCCTGAGATAATGCGAAAAAAGCAATAAAAATGTATTTAAACATAATTCCTAAACAACCCATGCAAAATGGCTAATAATGCCTGGAGACATGTATTTTTGTTAGTTTTACTAGAAAAAGTATCTTTTGTAAAGTTTGCAAAGACACAAGCTAGTTTTTTTTAATTCAATATGACAGTATAACAGTCATACTAAATATGAAAGTTGTATAAACATAACTCCAAAACCAAACGTGTGTCATGTCTATAATTGCCTATAATAATGTATGTATGTGATTTTGAAAGGTTTGCAAAAACAAAAAGTAGTTTTTTACTCAGTATGAAAGTAATGATTTTAGAATCCTGAGATAATGCGAAAAAAGCAATAAAAATATATTTAAACATAACTCTTAAAAAACACATGCAAAATGGCTAATAATGCCTGGAGACATGTATCTTTGTTAGTTTTACTAGAAAAAGTATCTTTTGTAAAGTTTGCAAAGACACAAGCTAGGTTTTTTAAATTCAATATGACAGTATAACAGTCATACTAAATATGAAAGTTATCTAAACATAACTCCAAAACCAAACATGTGTCATGTCTAAAAATGCTTGTAATAATGTATTTATGCAAGTTTGTAAGGTTTGCAAGAACAAAAAGTAGTTTTTTACTCAATATGAAAGTAATGATCTTAGAATCCTGAGATAATGCGAAAAAAGCAATAAAAATGTATTTAAACATAACTCCTAAAAAACACATGCAAAATGGCTAATAATGCCCGAAGACATTTATCTTTGTTAGTTTTACTAGGAATAGTATCTTTTGTAAAGTTTGCAAAGACACAAGCTAGTTTTTTTGTATTCAATATGACAGTATAACAGTCATACTAAATATGAAAGTTATCTAAACATAACTCCAAAACCAAACATGTGTCATGTCTAAAAATGCCTGTAATAATGTATTTATGCAAGTTTGTAAGGTTTGCAAGAACAAAAAGTAGTTTTTTACTCAATATGAAAGTAATGATCTTAGAATCCTGAGATAATGCGAAAAAAGCAATAAAAATGTATTTAAACATAATTCCTAAACAACACATGCAAAATGGCTAAAAATGCCTGGAGACATGTATCTTTGTTAGTTTTACTAGGAATAGTATCTTTTCTAAAGTTTGCAAAGACACAAGCTAGTTTTTTTTTATTCAATATGACAGTATAACAGTCATACTAAATATGAAAGTTATCTAAACATAACTCCAAAACCAAACATGTGTTATGTCTAAAAATGCCTGTAATAATGTATTTATGCAAGATTGTAAGGTTTGCAAGAACAAAAAGTAGTTTTTTACTCAATATGAAAGTAATGATCTTAGAATCCTGAGATAATGCGAAAAAAGGAATAAAAATGTATTTAAACATAATTCCTAAACAACACATGCAAAATGGCTAATAATGCCTGGAGACATGTATCTTTGTTAGTTTTACTAGAAAAAGTATCTTTTGTAAAGTTTGCAAAGACACAAGCTAGTTTTTTTGTATTCAATATGACAGTATAACAGTCATACTAAATATGAAAGTTATCTAAACATAACTCCAAAACCAAACATGTGTCATGTCTAAAAATGCCTGTAATAATGTATTTATGCAAGTTTGTAAGGTTTGCAAGAACAAAAAGTAGTTTTTTACTCAATATGAAAGTAATGATCTTAGAATCCTGAGATAATGCGAAAAAAGCAATAAAAATGTATTTAAACATAATTCCTAAACAACACATGCAAAATGGCTAATAATGCCTGGAGACATGTATCTTTGTTAGTTTTACTAGGAATAGTATCTTTTCTAAAGTTTGCAAAGACACAAGCTAGTTTTTTTTTATTCAATATGACAGTATAACAGTCATACTAAATATGAAAGTTATATAAACATAACTCCAAAACCAAACATGTGTCATGTCTAAAAATGCCTGTAATAATGTATTTATGCAAGTTTGTAAGGTTTGCAAGAACAAAAAGTAGTTTTTTACTCAATATGAAAGTAATGATCTTAGAATCCTGAGATAATGCGAAAAAAGCAATAAAAATGTATTTAAACATAATTCCTAAACAACACATGCAAAATGGCTAATAATGCCTGGAGACATGTATCTTTGTTAGTTTTACTAGAAAAAGTATCTTTTGTAAAGTTTGCAAAGACACAAGCTAGTTTTTTTTTATTCAATATGACAGTATAACAGTCATACTAAATATGAAAGTTATCAAACATAACTCCAAAACCAAACATGTGTCATGTCTAAAAATGCCTGTAATAATGTATTTATGCAAGTTTGTAAGGTTTGCAAGAACAAAAAGTAGTTTTTTACTCAATATGAAAGTAATGATCTTAGAATCCTGAGATAATGCGAAAAAAGCAATAAAAATGTATTTAAACATAATTCCTAAACAACCCATGCAAAATGGCTAATAATGCCTGGAGACATGTATTTTTGTTAGTTTTACTAGAAAAAGTATCTTTTGTAAAGTTTGCAAAGACACAAGCTAGTTTTTTTTAATTCAATATGACAGTATAACAGTCATACTAAATATGAAAGTTGTATAAACATAACTCCAAAACCAAACGTGTGTCATGTCTATAATTGCCTATAATAATGTATGTATGTGATTTTGAAAGGTTTGCAAAAACAAAAAGTAGTTTTTTACTCAGTATGAAAGTAATGATTTTAGAATCCTGAGATAATGCGAAAAAAGCAATAAAAATATATTTAAACATAACTCTTAAAAAACACATGCAAAATGGCTAATAATGCCTGGAGACATGTATCTTTGTTAGTTTTACTAGAAAAAGTATCTTTTGTAAAGTTTGCAAAGACACAAGCTAGGTTTTTTAAATTCAATATGACAGTATAACAGTCATACTAAATATGAAAGTTATCTAAACATAACTCCAAAACCAAACATGTGTCATGTCTAAAAATGCTTGTAATAATGTATTTATGCAAGTTTGTAAGGTTTGCAAGAACAAAAAGTAGTTTTTTACTCAATATGAAAGTAATGATCTTAGAATCCTGAGATAATGCGAAAAAAGCAATAAAAATGTATTTAAACATAACTCCTAAAAAACACATGCAAAATGGCTAATAATGCCCGAAGACATTTATCTTTGTTAGTTTTACTAGGAATAGTATCTTTTGTAAAGTTTGCAAAGACACAAGCTAGTTTTTTTGTATTCAATATGACAGTATAACAGTCATACTAAATATGAAAGTTATCTAAACATAACTCCAAAACCAAACATGTGTCATGTCTAAAAATGCCTGTAATAATGTATTTATGCAAGTTTGTAAGGTTTGCAAGAACAAAAAGTAGTTTTTTACTCAATATGAAAGTAATGATCTTAGAATCCTGAGATAATGCGAAAAAAGCAATAAAAATGTATTTAAACATAATTCCTAAACAACACATGCAAAATGGCTAAAAATGCCTGGAGACATGTATCTTTGTTAGTTTTACTAGGAATAGTATCTTTTCTAAAGTTTGCAAAGACACAAGCTAGTTTTTTTTTATTCAATATGACAGTATAACAGTCATACTAAATATGAAAGTTATCTAAACATAACTCCAAAACCAAACATGTGTTATGTCTAAAAATGCCTGTAATAATGTATTTATGCAAGATTGTAAGGTTTGCAAGAACAAAAAGTAGTTTTTTACTCAATATGAAAGTAATGATCTTAGAATCCTGAGATAATGCGAAAAAAGGAATAAAAATGTATTTAAACATAATTCCTAAACAACACATGCAAAATGGCTAATAATGCCTGGAGACATGTATCTTTGTTAGTTTTACTAGAAAAAGTATCTTTTGTAAAGTTTGCAAAGACACAAGCTAGTTTTTTTGTATTCAATATGACAGTATAACAGTCATACTAAATATGAAAGTTATCTAAACATAACTCCAAAACCAAACATGTGTCATGTCTAAAAATGCCTGTAATAATGTATTTATGCAAGTTTGTAAGGTTTGCAAGAACAAAAAGTAGTTTTTTACTCAATATGAAAGTAATGATCTTAGAATCCTGAGATAATGCGAAAAAAGCAATAAAAATGTATTTAAACATAATTCCTAAACAACACATGCAAAATGGCTAATAATGCCTGGAGACACGTATCTTTGTTAGTTTTACTAGGAATAGTATCTTTTCTAAAGTTTGCAAAGACACAAGCTAGTTTTTTTTTATTCAATATGACAGTATAACAGTCATACTAAATATGAAAGTTATATAAACATAACTCCAAAACCAAACATGTGTCATGTCTAAAAATGCCTGTAATAATGTATTTATGCAAGTTTGTAAGGTTTGCAAGAACAAAAAGTAGTTTTTTACTCAATATGAAAGTAATGATCTTAGAATCCTGAGATAATGCGAAAAAAGCAATAAAAATGTATTTAAACATAATTCCTAAACAACACATGCAAAATGGCTAATAATGCCTGGAGACATGTATCTTTGTTAGTTTTACTAGAAAAAGTATCTTTTGTAAAGTTTGCAAAGACACAAGCTAGTTTTTTTTTATTCAATATGACAGTATAACAGTCATACTAAATATGAAAGTTATCAAACATAACTCCAAAACCAAACATGTGTCATGTCTAAAAATGCCTGTAATAATGTATTTATGCAAGTTTGTAAGGTTTGCAAGAACAAAAAGTAGTTTTTTACTCAATATGAAAGTAATGATCTTAGAATCCTGAGATAATGCGAAAAAAGCAATAAAAATGTATTTAAACATAATTCCTAAACAACCCATGCAAAATGGCTAATAATGCCTGGAGACATGTATTTTTGTTAGTTTTACTAGAAAAAGTATCTTTTGTAAAGTTTGCAAAGACACAAGCTAGTTTTTTTTAATTCAATATGACAGTATAACAGTCATACTAAATATGAAAGTTGTATAAACATAACTCCAAAACCAAACGTGTGTCATGTCTATAATTGCCTATAATAATGTATGTATGTGATTTTGAAAGGTTTGCAAAAACAAAAAGTAGTTTTTTACTCAGTATGAAAGTAATGATTTTAGAATCCTGAGATAATGCGAAAAAAGCAATAAAAATATATTTAAACATAACTCTTAAAAAACACATGCAAAATGGCTAATAATGCCTGGAGACATGTATCTTTGTTAGTTTTACTAGAAAAAGTATCTTTTGTAAAGTTTGCAAAGACACAAGCTAGGTTTTTTAAATTCAATATGACAGTATAACAGTCATACTAAATATGAAAGTTATCTAAACATAACTCCAAAACCAAACATGTGTCATGTCTAAAAATGCCTGTAATAATGTATTTATGCAAGTTTGTAAGGTTTGCAAGAACAAAAAGTAGTTTTTTACTCAATATGAAAGTAATGATCTTAGAATCCTGAGATAATGCGAAAAAAGCAATAAAAATGTATTTAAACATAACTCCTAAAAAACACATGCAAAATGGCTAATAATGCCCGAAGACATTTATCTTTGTTAGTTTTACTAGGAATAGTATCTTTTGTAAAGTTTGCAAAGACACAAGCTAGTTTTTTTGTATTCAATATGACAGTATAACAGTCATACTAAATATGAAAGTTATCTAAACATAACTCCAAAACCAAACATGTGTCATGTCTAAAAATGCCTGTAATAATGTATTTATGCAAGTTTGTAAGGTTTGCAAGAACAAAAAGTAGTTTTTTACTCAATATGAAAGTAATGATCTTAGAATCCTGAGATAATGCGAAAAAAGCAATAAAAATGTATTTAAACATAATTCCTAAACAACACATGCAAAATGGCTAAAAATGCCTGGAGACATGTATCTTTGTTAGTTTTACTAGGAATAGTATCTTTTCTAAAGTTTGCAAAGACACAAGCTAGTTTTTTTTTATTCAATATGACAGTATAACAGTCATACTAAATATGAAAGTTATCAAACATAACTCCAAAACCAAACATGTGTCATGTCTAAAAATGCCTGTAATAATGTATTTATGCAAGTTTGTAAGGTTTGCAAGAACAAAAAGTAGTTTTTTACTCAATATGAAAGTAATGATCTTAGAATCCTGAGATAATGCGAAAAAAGCAATAAAAATGTATTTAAACATAATTCCTAAACAACCCATGCAAAATGGCTAATAATGCCTGGAGACATGTATTTTTGTTAGTTTTACTAGAAAAAGTATCTTTTGTAAAGTTTGCAAAGACACAAGCTAGTTTTTTTTAATTCAATATGACAGTATAACAGTCATACTAAATATGAAAGTTGTATAAACATAACTCCAAAACCAAACGTGTGTCATGTCTATAATTGCCTATAATAATGTATGTATGTGATTTTGAAAGGTTTGCAAAAACAAAAAGTAGTTTTTTACTCAGTATGAAAGTAATGATTTTAGAATCCTGAGATAATGCGAAAAAAGCAATAAAAATATATTTAAACATAACTCTTAAAAAACACATGCAAAATGGCTAATAATGCCTGGAGACATGTATCTTTGTTAGTTTTACTAGAAAAAGTATCTTTTGTAAAGTTTGCAAAGACACAAGCTAGGTTTTTTAAATTCAATATGACAGTATAACAGTCATACTAAATATGAAAGTTATCTAAACATAACTCCAAAACCAAACATGTGTCATGTCTAAAAATGCCTGTAATAATGTATTTATGCAAGTTTGTAAGGTTTGCAAGAACAAAAAGTAGTTTTTTACTCAATATGAAAGTAATGATCTTAGAATCCTGAGATAATGCGAAAAAAGCAATAAAAATGTATTTAAACATAACTCCTAAAAAACACATGCAAAATGGCTAATAATGCCCGAAGACATTTATCTTTGTTAGTTTTACTAGGAATAGTATCTTTTGTAAAGTTTGCAAAGACACAAGCTAGTTTTTTTGTATTCAATATGACAGTATAACAGTCATACTAAATATGAAAGTTATCTAAACATAACTCCAAAACCAAACATGTGTCATGTCTAAAAATGCCTGTAATAATGTATTTATGCAAGTTTGTAAGGTTTGCAAGAACAAAAAGTAGTTTTTTACTCAATATGAAAGTAATGATCTTAGAATCCTGAGATAATGCGAAAAAAGCAATAAAAATGTATTCAAACATAATTCCTAAACAACACATGCAAAATGGCTAATAATGCCTGGAGACATGTATCTTTGTTAGTTTTACTAGAAAAAGTATCTTTTGTAAAGTTTGCAAGACACAAGCTAGTTTTTTTTATTCAATATGACAGTATAACAGTCATACTAAATATGAAAGTTATATAAACATAACTCCAAAACCAAACATGTGTCATGTCTAAAAATGCCTGTAATAATGTATTTATGCAAGTTTGTAAGGTTTGCAAGAACAAAAAGTAGTTTTTTACTCAATATGAAAGTAATGATCTTAGAATCCTGAGATAATGCAAAAAAAACAATAAAAATGTATTTAAACATAATTCCTAAACAACACATGCAAATGGCTAATAATGCCTGGAGACATGTATCTTTGTTAGTTTTACTAGAAAAAGTATCTTTTGTAAAGTTTGCAAAGACACAAGCTAGTTTTTTTTAATTCAATATGACAGTATAACAGTCATACTAAATATGAAAGTTATATAAACATAACTCCAAAACCAAACGTGTGTCATGTCTATAATTGCCTATAATAATGTATGTATGTGATTTTGAAAGGTTTGCAAAAACAAAAAGTAGTTTTTTACTCAGTATGAAAGTAATGATTTTAGAATCCTGAGATAATGCGAAAAAAGCAATAAAAATGTATTTAAACATAACTCTTAAAAAACACATGCAAAATGGCTAATAATGCCTGGAGACATGTATCTTTGTTAGTTTTACTAGAAAAAGTATCTTTTGTAAAGTTTGCAAAGACACAAGCTAGGTTTTTTAAATTCAATATGACAGTATAACAGTCATACTAAATATGAAAGTTATCTAAACATAACTCCAAAACCAAACATGTGTCATGTCTAAAAATGCCTGTAATAATGTATTTATGCAAGTTTGTAAGGTTTGCAAGAACAAAAAGTAGTTTTTTACTCAATATGAAAGTAATGATCTTAGAATCCTGAGATAATGCGAAAAAAGGAATAAAAATGTATTTAAACATAATTCCTAAACAACACATGCAAAATGGCTAATAATGCCTGGAGACATGTATCTTTGTTAGTTTTACTAGAAAAAGTATCTTTTGTAAAGTTTGCAAAGACACAAGCTAGTTTTTTTTTATTCAATATGACAGTATAACAGTCATACTAAATATGAAAGTTATCAAACATAACTCCAAAACCAAACATGTGTCATGTCTAAAAATGCCTGTAATAATGTATTTATGCAAGTTTGTAAGGTTTGCAAGAACAAAAAGTAGTTTTTTACTCAATATGAAAGTAATGATTTTAGAATCCTGAGATAATGCGAAAAAAGCAATAAAAATGTATTTAAACATAATTCCTAAACAACCCATGCAAAATGGCTAATAATGCCTGGAGACATGTATTTTTGTTAGTTTTACTAGAAAAAGTATCTTTTGTAAAGTTTGCAAAGACACAAGCTAGTTTTTTTTAATTCAATATGACAGTATAACAGTCATACTAAATATGAAAGTTGTATAAACATAACTCCAAAACCAAACGTGTGTCATGTCTATAATTGCCTATAATAATGTATGTATGTGATTTTGAAAGGTTTGCAAAAACAAAAAGTAGTTTTTTACTCAGTATGAAAGTAATGATTTTAGAATCCTGAGATAATGCGAAAAAAGCAATAAAAATATATTTAAACATAACTCTTAAAAAACACATGCAAAATGGCTAATAATGCCTGGAGACATGTATCTTTGTTAGTTTTACTAGAAAAAGTATCTTTTGTAAAGTTTGCAAAGACACAAGCTAGGTTTTTTAAATTCAATATGACAGTATAACAGTCATACTAAATATGAAAGTTATCTAAACATAACTCCAAAACCAAACATGTGTCATGTCTAAAAATGCCTGTAATAATGTATTTATGCAAGTTTGTAAGGTTTGCAAGAACAAAAAGTAGTTTTTTACTCAATATGAAAGTAATGATCTTAGAATCCTGAGATAATGCGAAAAAAGCAATAAAAATGTATTTAAACATAACTCCTAAAAAACACATGCAAAATTGCTAATAATGCCCGAAGACATTTATCTTTGTTAGTTTTACTAGGAATAGTATCTTTTGTAAAGTTTGCAAAGACACAAGCTAGTTTTTTTGTATTCAATATGACAGTATAACAGTCATACTAAATATGAAAGTTATCTAAACATAACTCCAAAACCAAACATGTGTCATGTCTAAAAATGCCTGTAATAATGTATTTATGCAAGTTTGTAAGGTTTGCAAGAACAAAAAGTAGTTTTTTACTCAATATGAAAGTAATGATCTTAGAATCCTGAGATAATGCGAAAAAAGCAATAAAAATGTATTCAAACATAATTCCTAAACAACACATGCAAAATGGCTAATAATGCCTGGAGACATGTATCTTTGTTAGTTTTACTAGAAAAAGTATCTTTTGTAAAGTTTGCAAGACACAAGCTAGTTTTTTTTATTCAATATGACAGTATAACAGTCATACTAAATATGAAAGTTATATAAACATAACTCCAAAACCAAACATGTGTCATGTCTAAAAATGCCTGTAATAATGTATTTATGCAAGTTTGTAAGGTTTGCAAGAACAAAAAGTAGTTTTTTACTCAATATGAAAGTAATGATCTTAGAATCCTGAGATAATGCAAAAAAAACAATAAAAATGTATTTAAACATAATTCCTAAACAACACATGCAAATGGCTAATAATGCCTGGAGACATGTATCTTTGTTAGTTTTACTAGAAAAAGTATCTTTTGTAAAGTTTGCAAAGACACAAGCTAGTTTTTTTTTATTCAATATGACAGTATAACAGTCATACTAAATATGAAAGTTATATAAACATAACTCCAAAACCAAACATGTGTCATGTCTAAAAATGCCTGTAATAATGTATTTATGCAAGTTTGTAAGGTTTGCAAGAACAAAAAGTAGTTTTTTACTCAATATGAAAGTAATGATCTTAGAATCCTGAGATAATGCGAAAAAAGCAATAAAAATGTATTTAAACATATTTCCTAAACAACCCATGCAAAATGGCTAATGATGCCTGGAGACATGTATTTTTGTTAGTTTTACTAGAAAAAGTATCTTTTGTAAAGTTTGCAAAGACACAAGCTAGTTTTTTTTAATTCAATATGACAGTATAACAGTCATACTAAATATGAAAGTTATATAAACATAACTCCAAAACCAAACGTGTGTCATGTCTATAATTGCCTATAATAATGTATGTATGTGATTTTGAAAGGTTTGCAAAAACAAAAAGTAGTTTTTTACTCAGTATGAAAGTAATGATTTTAGAATCCTGAGATAATGCGAAAAAAGCAATAAAAATGTATTTAAACATAACTCTTAAAAAACACATGCAAAATGGCTAATAATGCCTGGAGACATGTATCTTTGTTAGTTTTACTAGAAAAAGTATCTTTTGTAAAGTTTGCAAAGACACAAGCTAGGTTTTTTAAATTCAATATGACAGTATAACAGTCATACTAAATATGAAAGTTATCTAAACATAACTCCAAAACCAAACATGTGTCATGTCTAAAAATGCCTGTAATAATGTATTTATGCAAGTTTGTAAGGTTTGCAAGAACAAAAAGTAGTTTTTTACTCAATATGAAAGTAATGATCTTAGAATCCTGAGATAATGCGAAAAAAGCAATAAAAATGTATTTAAACATAACTCCTAAAAAACACATGCAAAATGGCTAATAATGCCCGAAGACATTTATCTTTGTTAGTTTTACTAGGAATAGTATCTTTTGTAAAGTTTGCAAAGACACAAGCTAGTTTTTTTGTATTCAATATGACAGTATAACAGTCATACTAAATATGAAAGTTATCTAAACATAACTCCAAAACCAAACATGTGTCATGTCTAAAAATGCCTGTAATAATGTATTTATGCAAGTTTGTAAGGTTTGCAAGAACAAAAAGTAGTTTTTTACTCAATATGAAAGTAATGATCTTAGAATCCTGAGATAATGCGAAAAAAGCAATAAAAATGTATTTAAACATAATTCCTAAACAACACATGCAAAATGGCTAATAATGCCTGGAGACATGTATCTTTGTTAGTTTTACTAGGAATAGTATCTTTTCTAAAGTTTGCAAAGACACAAGCTAGTTTTTTTTTATTCAATATGACAGTATAACAGTCATACTAAATATGAAAGTTATATAAACATAACTCCAAAACCAAACATGTGTCATGTCTAAAAATGCCTGTAATAATGTATTTATGCAAGTTTGTAAGGTTTGCAAGAACAAAAAGTAGTTTTTTACTCAATATGAAAGTAATGATCTTAGAATCCTGAGATAATGCGAAAAAAGCAATAAAAATGTATTTAAACATAATTCCTAAACAACACATGCAAAATGGCTAATAATGCCTGGAGACATGTATCTTTGTTAGTTTTACTAGAAAAAGTATCTTTTGTAAAGTTTGCAAAGACACAAGCTAGTTTTTTTTTATTCAATATGACAGTATAACAGTCATACTAAATATGAAAGTTATCAAACATAACTCCAAAACCAAACATGTGTCATGTCTAAAAATGCCTGTAATAATGTATTTATGCAAGTTTGTAAGGTTTGCAAGAACAAAAAGTAGTTTTTTACTCAATATGAAAGTAATGATCTTAGAATCCTGAGATAATGCGAAAAAAGCAATAAAAATGTATTTAAACATAATTCCTAAACAACCCATGCAAAATGGCTAATAATGCCTGGAGACATGTATTTTTGTTAGTTTTACTAGAAAAAGTATCTTTTGTAAAGTTTGCAAAGACACAAGCTAGTTTTTTTTTATTCAATATGACAGTATAACAGCCATACTAAATATGAAAGTTATATAAACATAACTCCAAAACCAAACGTGTGTCATGTCTATAATTGCCTATAATAATGTATGTATGTGATTTTGAAAGGTTTGCAAAAACAAAAAGTAGTTTTTTACTCAGTATGAAAGTAATGATTTTAGAATCCTGAGATAATGCAAAAAAAGCAATAAAAATGTATTCAAACATAACTCTTAAAAAACACATGCAAAATGGCTAATAATGCCTGGAGACATGTATCTTTGTTAGTTTTACTAGAAAAAGTATCTTTTGTAAAGTTTGCAAAGACACAAGCTAGGTTTTTTAAATTCAATATGACAGTATAACAGTCATACTAAATATGAAAGTTATCTAAACATAACTCCAAAACCAAACATGTGTCATGTCTAAAAATGCCTGTAATAATGTATTTATGCAAGTTTGTAAGGTTTGCAAGAACAAAAAGTAGTTTTTTACTCAATATGAAAGTAATGAACTTAGAATCCTGAGATAATGCGAAAAAAGCAATAAAAATGTATTTAACATAATTCCTAAACAACACATGCAAAATGGCTAATAATGCCTGGAGACATGTATCTTTGTTAGTTTTACTAGAAAAAGTATCTTTTGTAAAGTTTGCAAAGACACAAGCTAGTTTTTTTTTTATACAATATGACAGTATAACAGTCATACTAAATATGAAAGTTATATAAACATAACTCCAAAACCAAACATGTGTCATGTCTAAAATTGCCTATAATAATGTATGTATGTGAGTTTGAAAGGTTTGCAAAAACAAAAAGTAGTTTTTTACTCAATATGAAAGTAATGATTTTAGAATCCTGAGATAATGCGAAAAAAGCAATAAAAATGTATTTAAACATAACTCCTAAAAAACACATGCAAAATAGCTAATAATGCCCGAAGACATTTATCTTTGTTAGTTTTACTAGGAATAGTATCTTTTGTAAAGTTTGCAAAGACACAAGCTAGGTTTTTTAAATTCAATATGACAGTATAACAGTCATACTAAATATGAAAGTTATCTAAACATAACTCCAAAACCAAACATGTGTCATGTCTAAAAATGCCTGTAATAATGTATTTATGCAAGTTTGTAAGGTTTGCAAGAACAAAAAGTAGTTTTTTACTCAATATGAAAGTAATGATCTTAGAATGCTGAGATAATGCGAAAAAAGCAATGAAAATGTATTTAAACATAATTCCTAAACAACCCATGCAAAATGGCTAATAATGCCTGGAGACATGTATCTTTGTTAGTTTTACTAGAAAAATTATCTTTTGTAAAGTTTGCAAAGACACAAGCTAGTTTTTTTTAATTCAATATGACAGTATAACAGTCATACTAAATATGAAAGTTATATAAACATAACTCCAAAACCAAACGTGTGTCATGTCTAAAATTGCCTTTAATAATGTATATATGTGAGTTTGAAAGGTTTGCAATATTACAGGCATTTTTAGACCTGACACATTTTGGTTTTGGAGTTATGTTTAGATAACTTTCATATTTAGTATGACTGTCATACTGTCATATTGAATTTAAAAAACCTAGATTGTGTCTTTGCAAACTTTACAAAAGATACTTTTTGTAGTAAAACTAACAAAGATAAATGTCTTCGGGCATTATTAGCCATTTTGCATGTGTTTTTTAGGAGTTATGTTTAAATAAAAAAAAATTTCTTTTTTTGAATTATCTCAGGATTCTAAAATCATTACTTTCATATTGAGTAAAAAACTACTTTTTGTTTTTGCAAACCTTACAAACTCACATACATACATTATTACAGGCAATTTTAGACATGACACACGTTTGGTTTTGGAGTCATGTTTATATAACTTTCATATTTAGTATGACTGTTATACTGTCATATTGAATAAAAAAAAACTAGCTTGTGTCTTTGCAAACTTTACAAAAGATCATTTTTCTAGTAAAAATAACAAAGATACATGTCTCCAGGCATTATTATCCATTTTGCATGTGTTTTTTAGGAGTTATGTTTAAATACATTTTTATTGCTTTTTTCGCATTATCTCAGGATTCTAAAATCATTACTTTCATAGTGAGTAAAAAACTACTTTTTGTTGTTGCAAACATTTCAAACTCACATACATACATTATTAAAGGCAATTTTAGACATGACACACGTTTGGTTTTGGAGTTATGTTTAGATAACTTTCATATTTAGTATGACTGTTATACTGTCATATTGAATTTAAAAAAACCTAGCTTGTGTCTTTGCAAACTTTACAAAAGATACTATTTCTAGTAAAACTAACAATCGGGCATTATTAGCCATTTTGCATGTGTTTTTTAGGAGTTATGTTTAAATACATTTTTATTGCTTTTTTCGCATTATCTCAGGATTCTAAAATCATTACTTTCATATTGAGTAAAAACTACTTTTTGTTTTTGCAAACCTTTCAAACTCATATACATACATTATTATAGGCAATTTTAGACATGACACACGTTTGGTTTTGGAGTTATGTTTATATAACTTTCATATTTAGTATGACTGTTATACTGTCATATTGAATAAAAAAAACTAGCTTGTGTCTTTGCAAACTTTACAAAAGATCATTTTTCTCGTAAAACTAACAAAGATACACGTGTCCAGGCATTATTACCCATTTTGCATGTGTTGTTTAGGAATTATGTTTAAATACATTTTTATTGCTTTTTTCGCATTATTTCAGGATTCTAAGATCATTACTTTCATATTGAGTAAAAAACTACTTTTTGTTCTTGCAAACCTTACAAACTTGCATAAATACATTATTACAGGCATTTTTAGACAGGACACATGTTTGGTTTTGGAGTTATGTTTATATAACTTTCATATTTAGTATGACTGTTATACTGTCATATTGAATTAAAAAAACTAGCTTGTGTCTTTGCAAACTTTACAAAAGATCAATTTTCTTGTAAAACTAACAAAGATACATGTCTCCAGGCATTATTAGCCATTTTGCATGTGTTTTTTAGGAGTTATGTTTAAATACATTTTTATTGCTTTTTTCGCATTATCTCAGGATTCTAAAATCATTACTTTCATATTGAGTAAAAAACTACTTTTTGTTGTTGCAAACCTTTCAAACTCACATACATACATTATTATTGGCAATTTTAGACATGACACATGTTTGGTTTTGGAGTTATGTTTATATAACTTTCCTATTTAGTATGACTGTTATACTGTCATATTGAATTTAAAAAAACTAGCTTGTGTCTTTGCAAACTTTACAAAAGATACTTTTTCTAGTAAAACTATCAAAGATACATGTCTCCAGGCATTATTAGCCATTTTGCATGTGTTGTTTAGGAATTATGTTTAAATACATTTTTATTGCTTTTTTTGCATTATCTCAGGATTCTACATTACTTTCATAGTGAAAAAAAAAAACTACTTTTTGTTGTTGCAAACCTTACAAACTTACATAAATACATTATTACAGACATTTTTAGACATGACACATGTTTGGTTTTGGAGTTATGTTTAGATAACTTTCATATTTAGTATGACTGTTATACTGTCATATTGAATTTAAAAAAACTAGCTTGTGTCTTGGCAAACTTTCCAAAAGATCGCATGTTTGGTTTAGGAATTATGTTGGAATCATTTTTATTAATTTTTTCGTATAATCTCAGAATTTTAGAACATTACTGTCATATTGAGTAAAAAAATAATTTTTGTGTTTGCAAGCCTTAAAAAAGTATATGTTTCGAGTAAAACCTACAAGAATGCATTATTTCAGGCATTGTCAGTCATTTTTCATATGTAGTTTAAGAGTTGTGTTTAAATAACTGTCATATTGAGTGTGGCAGTTATACTGTCATATTGAGTAAAAAAAAGTAACCTGTGTCTTTGCAAACCTTACAAAAGAAAATGTTTCTAGTAACACTCACAAAGATACATTTTTTCACGCATTATTAGACATGTTTCATGTGTGGTTAGGAGTTATAAATAAATAATTGTGATATTGAGTGTTACAGTTATAATGTCATTATGTGTAAAACCTAATTTTTGTACTTGCGAACCTTACAAAAACAATTGATACTAGTAAAACTTACATAGATTCAATATTACAGGCATTTTTAGACATTTTACATGTTTGGTTTAAAATTTGTGTTTGAATACATTTTTATTGCTTTTTTCGCATTATCTCAGGATTCTAAGAACATTACTTTCATATTGAGTAAAAAACTACTTTTTGTTTTTGCAAACCTTACAAACTCACATAAATACATTACTACAGGCATTTTTAGACATGACACATGTTTGGTTTTGGAGTTATGTTTATATATCTTTCATATTTAGTATGACTGTTCTGCTGTCATATTGAATTAAAAAACTAGCTTGTGTCTTTGATATCTTTACAAAAGATCATTTTTTTAAACTAACAACGTTACATGTCTCCCTTGGCATTATTAGCCATTTTGCATGTGTTGTTTAGGAGTTAGGTTTAAATACATTTTTATTGCTTTTTTCCCATTATCTCAGGGTTCTAAGAACATTACAGTCTTATTGAGTAAAAAACTACTTTTTGTGATAGCAAAATGTAAAACTCAGTAAAACTCCCAAGGATTCATTATTTCAGGCCTTATTAGCCATTTTTATGTGTAGTTTATGAGTTATGTTTAAATAACTGTCATATTGAGTGTGACTTTGTCATTGTGAGTAAAACCTAATTTTTGTATTTGCAAACGTTACAAAAACAACTGATTCTAGTAAAACTCACATTTAAACAATATTACAGGCATGTTTAGACATATTGCATGTTTGGTTTTGGAGTTATGTTTATATAACCTGCTTTCTGAGCCGCCACCTTTGTGTCCTACTGATCCAGGAAAATGTTGTTCGGGGGCTTCTATGCCCCCTGGTAGGGTCCTCCAAGACAAACAGGTCCTAGGTGAGGGATCAGACAAAGAGCAGCTCAAAGACCTTTATTAAAAGTACAATTGAGGACCTAGATTTTTTCTCGCCCGGACGCAGGTCACCGTGGCTCCCCTGTGGAGCCAGGCCCAGAGGTGGGGCACGATGGCGATTGACGGGCCTCGAAGAGGCAACGTGGATCCCCCCTCCAGGGCTCACCACTCATGGGCTTGGGTCATAAAGGGTGCAGTGTGAGCTGGGCGGCAGCCGAAGGCAGGGCACCTGGTGGTCCGATTATCGGCTACATATGCTAGCTCTTGGGACATGGAACATCACCTCGCTGGGAGGGAAGGAGCCTGAGCTGGTGCATGAGGTGGAGACGTTCCCGGCTAGATATAGTTGGACTCACAGCAAGGGCTCTGGAACCTGTTCACTCAAGAGGGGCTGGACTGAGCTGAACTTTCATTACTTGCAACGCCAGAGTGGAAGAGATTCCACACTGGCGTTGCAACTAATGAGAGGTGGCATTTCTTGTTGCCCCCCGGCTCAAAGCCTGCACGTTGGACTTTAACCCAATAGACGAGATAGTAGCTTCCCTCAGCCTTCGGGTTGGGTGACGGGTCCTAACTGTTGTTTGTGTTTACACACCAAACAGCAGCTCAGAGTACCCACTCTTTTTGGATTCCCTTGAGGGAGTACTGGAGAGTGCTCCCTCGGGTGATTCCCTTGTTCTGCTGGTGGACTTCAACGCTCATGTTGGCAACGACAGTGAAACCTGGAGAGTCGTGATTGGGAAAAATGGCCTCCCGGATCTGAACCCAAGTGGTGCTTTGTTATTGGACTTTTGTGCTTGTCACGGATTGTCCATAACAAACACAATGTTCAAACATAAGGGTGTCCATATGTGCACTTGGCACAAGGACACCCTCGGCCGCATGATTGACTTTGTAGTTGTGTCATGGGATTTGCGGCCTCATGTTTTGGACACTCTGTGAAGAGAGGGGCAGAGCTTTCTACCAACCACCACCTGGTGGTGAGCTGGCTCCGGAGGTAGGGGAGGATGCCGGTCAGACCTGGTAGGCCCAAACGCATTGTAAGGGTCTGCTGGGAACGCCTAGCAGAGTCTCCTGAAGAACTTTGAACATGTCCGGAAGAACTTTGAACATGTCACGAGGGAGGTGCTGGACATTAAGTCTGAGTGGACCATGTTCCATTCCTCTCTTGTTGAGCCAGCTGATTGAAGCTGTGGCCGCAAGGTGTTTGGTGCCTGTCGTGGCGGTAATCCACCAGCAGTGAGGGATGCTGTCAAGCTGAAGAAAGAGCCATCGGGTCCTTTTGGCTCATGGGACTCCAGAGGCAGTGGGCATACCGACAGGCCAAGCGAGACCTCCTCAATCCCACCAACACGTCTTCCTATGAGGAAACAGTGCCTGGGAAGTCTGTGGTGGGCTTTCCTATTTCTGGGGCTGAGGTTGACAAGGTAGTTAAAAAGCTCCTCGGTGGCAAGGCCCCGGGGGTATGAGCTCCGTCCGGAGTTCCTTAAGGCTCTGGATGCTGTGGGGCAGTATTGGTTTACAAGACTCTGCAACATTGCGTCTACATCGGGGGCGGTACCTCTGGATTGGCAGACCAGATTGGCAGACCGGGTCTGCCAATCCGGTCTGCTATGAGTCCTAACTGCTTTGGTACACCTGCCGATGACAACCTTCAGTATTTTGTGGCTGTTATCAGCCACAAAATACTACATTACCCTGGCGTTGCAAGTAATGAGAGGCTGGGTTGTCAGAAGGGGAACCGGAGGGTGTGTTCCAACTATCGTAGATCACACTCCTCAGCCTTCCCGGTAAGGTCTATTCATGCGTACTGGAGAGGAGGAACCTCGGATCCAGGACAATCAGTGTGGTTTTTCCTGGTTGTGGAACGGTAGACCAGCTCTAAACTCTCGGCAGGGTCCTTGAGTGTGCATGGGAGTTTGCCCAACCAGTCTACATAAGTTTTGTGGACTTGGAGAAGACATTCGGCCTTGGCCCCCGGTAAATCCTGAGGGTAGTGCTCAGAGAGTATGGAGTATCGGCATGTCTGATTGTGGCGGGTGTCTCCCTGTATGATCAGTGTCAAAGCTTGGTCCGCATTGCCGGCAGTATGTCGGACCCCTTTCCAGTGAGGGTTGGACTCCGCCAAGGCTGCCCTTTGTCACCGATTCTGTTCATAACTTTAATGGACAGAATATCTAGGCGCAGTCATGGCTTTGACTGCGCCTGGTTTGGTGGCTGCAGGATTAGGTGTCTGCTTTTTGCAGATGATGTGGTCCTGATGGCTTCAACTGGTCAGGATCTTCAGCTTTCATTGGATCGGTTCGCAGTGAAGCGACTGGGATGAGAATCAGCACCTCCAAGTCCGAGTCCATTGTTCTCGCCCGGGAAAGGGTGGAGTGCCATCTCCAGGTTGGGAAAGAGATCTTGCCCCAAGTGAAGGCGTTCAAGTACCTAGGAGTCTTATTCACGAGTGAGGATAGAGTGGATCGTGAGATCTACAGGCGGATCGGTGCGGCGTCTTCAGTAATGAGGACGCTATATGCTCAGTGTAAAGCCGCTGCTCCTCCACATTGAGAGGAGCCAGATGAGGTTGTTCGGGCATCTGCTCAGGATTCCACATTGATACAATATTACAGGCATGTTTAGACATCTTGCATGTTTGGTTTTGGAGTTATATTTCTATAACCTGCTTTCTGAACCGCCACCTTTGTGGTTTGCGTGTCCCACTGATCCTAGGAGCTATGTTGTCCAGGGGCTTCTTTGCCCCCTGGTAGGGTCCCCCAAGAAAAACAGGTCCTAGGTGAGGAATCAGACAAAGAGCAGCTCAAAGACCTTTATGAAAAGTACAAATCGAGGACCTAGATTGTTTTCTTGCCCGGACGCGGGTCACCATGGCTCCCCTGTGGAGCCAGGCCCAGAGGTGGGGCACGATGGCGAGCGACTGGTGCCCATGGGGCCCAGCTCGAAGAGGCAACGTGGGTCCCCCCTGCAATAGGCTCACCACTCATGGGCTGGGTCATAGAGGTCGGGTGTAGTGTTAGCTGGGTGGCAGCCGAAGGCAGGGCACTTGGCAGTCCGATTATCGGCTACATAAGCTCGCTCTTGGGACGTGGAACGTCACCTCGCAGGGATGGAAGGAGCCTGAGCTGGTGTGCGAGGTGGAGAAGTTCCCGGCTAGATAAAGTTGGACTCACTTCGACGCACAGCAAGGGCTCTGGAACCTGTTCTCTCAAGAGGGGTTGGACTCTCTCCCACTCTGGCGTTGCAAGTAATGAGAGGCTGGGTTGTCAATTCTTGTTGCCCCCCGGCTCAAAGCCTGCACATTGGACTTAACCCAGTAGACGAGATGGTAGCTTCCGTCCGCTTTCTGGTTGGGTGACGGGTCCTGACTGTTGGTGTTTACGCACCAAACAGCAGCTCAGATTACCCACTCTTTTTGGATTCCCTTGAGAGTGCTCCTTCGGGTGATTCCCTTGTTCTGCTGGGGGTCTTCAACGCTCATGTTGGCAACGACAGTGAAACCTGGAGAGTCGTGATTGGGAAAAATGGCCACCCGGATCTGAACCCAAGTGGTGCTTTGTTATTGGACTTTTGTGCTCGTCACGGATTGTCCATAACAAACACAATATTCAAACATAAGGGTGTCCATATGTGCACTTGGCACCAGGACACCCTCGGCCGCAGTTCCATGATTGACTTTGTAGTTGTGTCATGGGATTTGCGGCCTCATGTTTTGGACACTCGGGTGAAGAGAGGGGCGAGCTTTCTACTGATCACCACCTGGTGAGCTGGCTCCGATGGTGGGGAAGGATGCCGGACAGACCTGGCAGGCCCAAACGCATTGTGAGAGTCTTTTGGGAACGCCTAGCAGAGTCTCCTGTCAGAGAGAGTTTCTTTTTCCACCTCCGGAAGAACTTTGAACATGTCACAAAGGAGGTGCTGGACATTGAGTCGGAATGGATCATGTTCCGTGCCTCTCTTGTCGAGCCAGCTGATTGGAGCTGTGGCCGCAAGGTGTTTGGTGCCTGTCGTGGCGGTAATCCCAGAACCCGCTGGTGGCCACCAGCAGTGCGGGATGCCGTCAAGCTGAAGAAAGAGCTTATCTGGTCCTTTTGGCTCATGGGACTCCAGAGGCAGCGGGCATACCGACAGGCCAAGCGAAACCTCCTCAATCCCACCAACACGTCTTCCTATGAGGAAGCAGTGTCTGGGGAATCTGTGGTAGGCTCTCCTATTTCTGGGGCTGAGGTTGCCAAGGTAGTTAAAAACCTCCTCGGTGGATGAGCTCCGTCCGGAGTTCCTTTAGGCTCTGGATGCTGTGGGGCAGTCTTGGTTGACAAGACTCTGCAACATTGCGTCTACATCGGCGGTGGTACCTCTGGATTGGCAGACCGGGGTGGTTGTTCCTCTCTTTAAGAAGGGGAACCGGAGGGTGTGTTCCAACTATCCTAGATCACACTCCTCAGCCTTCCCGGTAAGGTCTATTCATGCGTACTGGAGAGGAGGAACCTCGGATCCAGGACAAACAGTGTGGTATTCGTCCTGGTCGTGGAACGGTAGACCAGCTCTATACTCTCGGCAGGGTCCTTGAATGTGCATGGGAGTTTGCCCAACCAGTCTACATAAGTTTTGTGGACTTGGAGAAGACATTCGACCTTGGCCCCCGGTAAGTCTTGTGGGTAGTGCTCAGAGAGTATGGAGTATCGGCATGTCTGATTGTGGCGGGTGTCTCCCTGTATGATCAGTGTCAGAGCTTGGTCCGCATTGCCGGCAGTATGTCGGACCCCTTTCCAGTGAGGGTTGGACTACGCCAACCAGTCTACATAAGTCAAGGCTTTGACTGCCTCTGGTTTGGTGGCTGCAGGATTAGGTCTCTGCTTTTTGCAGATGATGTGGTCCTGATGGCTTCAACTGGCCAGGATCTTCAGCGTTCATTGGATCGGTTCGCAGTGAAGCGACTGGGATGAGAATCAGCACCTCCAAGTCCGAGTCCATTGTTCTTGCCCGGGAAAGGGTGGAGTACCATCTCCAGGTTGGGAAAGAGATCTTGCCCCAAGTGAAGGCGTTCAAGTACCTAGGAGTCTTGTTCACGAGTGAGGATAGAGTGGATCATGAGATCTACAGGTGGATCGGTGCGGCGTCTTCAGTAATGAGGACGCTATATCGATCCGTTGTGGTGAAGAAGGAGCTGAGCCAGAAGGAAAAGCTTTCAATTTACCGGTCGATCAACATTCCCATCCTCACCTATGGTCATGAGCTTTGGGTTATGACCAAAAGGTCAAGGTCACGGGTACAAGCGGCCGAAATGAGTTTCCTCCGCCGGGTGGTGGGTCTCTCCCTTAGAGATAGGGTGAGAAGCTCTGTCATCCGTGAGGAACTCAGTGTAAAGCCGCTGCTCCTCCACATTGAGAGGAGCCAGATGAGGTGGTTCGGGCATCTGCTCAGGATGCCACATTGATACAATATTACAGGCATGTTTAGACATCTTGCATGTTTGGTTTTGGAGTTATGTTTATATAACCTGCTTTCTGAACCGCCACCTTTGTGGTTTGCGTGTCCCACTGATCCTAGGAGCTATGTTTTCGGGGGCTTCTTCGCCCCCTGGTAGGGTCCCCCAAGAAAAACAGGTCCTAGGTGAGGAATCAGACAAAGAGCAGCTCAAAGACCTTTATGAAAAGTACAAATCGAGGACCTACATTTTTTTCTTGCCCGGACGCGGGTCACCATGGCTCCCCTGTGGAGCCAGGCCCAGAGGTGGGGCACGATGGCGAGCGACTGGTGCCCATGGGGCCCAGCTCGAAGAGGCAACGTGGGTCCCCCCTGCAATAGGCTCACCACTCATGGGCTGGGTCATAGAGGTCGGGTGCAGTGTGAGCTGGGCGGCAGCCGAAGGCAGGGCACTTGGCAGTCCGATTATCGGCTACATAAGCTCGCTCTTGGGACGTGGAACGTCACCTCGCAGAGATGGAAGGAGCCTGAGCTGGTGCGCGAGGTGGAGAAGTTCCCGGCTAGATAAAGTTGGACTCACTTCGACGCACAGCAAGGGCTCTGGAACCTGTTCTCTCAAGAGGGGTTGGACTCTCTTCCACTCTGGCGTTGCAAGTAATGAGAGGCTGGGTTGGCAATTCTTGTTGCCCCCCGGCTCAAAGCCTGCACATTGGACTTAACCCAGTAGACGAGATGGTAGCTTCCCTCCGCTTTCTGGTTGGTTGACGGGTCCTGACTGTTGGTGTTTACGCACCAAACAGCAGCTCAGAGTACCCACTCTTTTTGGATTCCCTTGAGAGTGCTCCCTCGGGTGATTCCCTTGTTCTGCTGGGGGTCTTCAACGCTCATGTTGGCAACGACAGTGAAACCTGGAGAGTCGTGATTGGGAAACATGGCCACCCGGATCTGAACCCAAGTGGTGCTTTGTTATTGGACTTTTGTGCTCGTAATGGATTGTCCATAACAAATACAATGTTCAAAAACATAAGGGTGTCTATATGTGCACTTGGCACCAGGACACCCTCGGCCGCAGTTCCATGATTGACTTTGTAGTTGTGTCATGGGATTTGCGGCCTCACATTTTGGACACTCGGGTGAAGAGAGGGGCGAGCTTTCTACCGATCACCACCTGGTGAGCTGGCTCCGATGGTGGGGAAGGATGCCGGACAGACCTGGCAGGCCCAAACGCATTGTGAGAGTCTTTTGGGAACGCCTAGCAGAGTCTCCTGTCAGAGAGAGTTTCTTTTTCCACTTCCGGAAGAACTTTGAACATGTCACAAAGGAGGTGCTGGACATTGAGTCGGAATGGATCATGTTCCGTGCCTCTCTTGTCGAGCCAGCTGATTGGAGCTGTGGCCGCAAGGTGTTTGGTGCCTGTCGTGGCGGTAATCCTAGAACCGGAGGGTGTGTTCCAACTATCGTAGATCACACTCCTCAGCCTTCTCGGTAAGGTCTATTCATGTGTACTGGAGAGGAGGAACCTCGGATCCAGGACGAACAGTGTGGTTTTCGTCCTGGTCGTGGAACGGTAGACCAGCTCTATACTCTCGGCAGGGTCCTTGAGTGTGCATGGGAGTTTGCCCAACCAGTCTACATGTGCTTTGTGGACTTGGAGAAGACATTCGACCGTGGCCACCCCGGGAAGTCCTGTGGGGAGTGCTCAGAGAGTATGGGGTATCGGCATGTCTGATTGTGGCGGGTCGCTCCCTGTATGATCAGTGTCAGAGCTTGGTCCGCATTGCCGGCAGTAAGTCGGACCCCTTTCCAGTGAGGGTTGGACTCCGCCATGGCTGCCCTTTGTCACCTATTCTGTTTATAACTTTTGTGGACAGAATTTCTAGGCGCAGTCATGGCGTTGAGGGGATCCGGTTTGGTGGCTGCAGGATTAGGTCTCTGCTTTTTGCAGATGATGTGGTCCTTATGGCTTCAACTGGCCAGGATCTTCAGCTCTCATTGGATCGGTTCGCAGCCGAGTGTGAAGCGACTGGGATGAGAATCAGCACCTCCAAGTCCGAGGTTCTCGCCCGGGAAAGGGTGGAGTGCCATCTCGAGGTTGGGCAGGAGATCTTGTGGATGAGTTCAAGTACCTGGAGTTTTGTTCATGAGTGAGGGAAGAGTGGATCGTGAGATGCACAGGCTGATCGGTGCGGCGTCTTCAGTAATGAGGACGCTATATCGATTCGTTGTGGTAAGAAGGAGCTGAGCCCGAAGGAAAAGCTCTCAATTTACCGGTCGATTTACGTTCCCATCCTCACCTATGGTCATGAGCTTTGGAGTAAGACCGAAAGGACAAGATCACGGGTACAAGCGGCCAAAATGAGTTTTCTCCGCTGGGTGGCGGGTCTCTCCCTTACTGTAAGAATTTTCACCGTTTGATTACAGTAACCTACTGGCAGCTAATGGTTCCAGTATAAAACTGTTTTTCTACAGCACACATACTGTGATTTATCACTACAGTTTATTACAGTAAAAAGTATCACAGTACTGTGCTGTATCAAATATACGCTTCACAGCATAATACTGTCATCTGTTTAGCGGCATTACACTGTTATTTTAGTGTATCCACTGTAATATCCATTAACTTTTAATTACAGTAAAATAATTGTAAGCACTATAGACTGAGCTTTACGGTATAATGCCACTAGAAGTTAATGAATTGAACTTTTAAATTTTCAAAATCAAAACCCCTGCAATCTGCTGGCATAAAAATGACTGGAGAAATGGCCTTGCAAGTTAATGCTTTTATTAACCAATTGTTTTAAAGTGCATCAAATACATTCAATGTACATTTAGTGCATTCTTCTTATTTTCAGTAAAGCATTTTAACATTTATAACATGTCAACTTAATTTCAAACTGGAGACAAAACACTGAACACGAGTCCAGTGTTTAGTTGTCGGCTACATAAAGCCCCACTCAAAGTCTGTGAGATGTTTTATAAGGGTGGCTATGTGAGGATTTACAGTTGCTGCCTTTTTCTGAACCAGCTTCCCGCTCTTCTTGGACACCACCTTTCCCTGGCTAGCCTTTGTTCCCCTCTCGGGGTTAACGCCAATGAATCGCCTAAAAAAGAGAGAAAGCATATTAGATATTCTGTTGTGATTGAAGATTACTTGCAGTCGATACAGAACTCCACTCACATTGTTATTTAGGAATATGCACTGCACAAATATTAATATCAATTTTAGGATATATGTGAGCCTATACCATAACCACAGCTGTAGATGAGTGAATGCTCTAAAACCCATTAAGACAAATTCAGAGAGGAAGACAATGCTAAAGCCTCCCCAATCCCTCTCTCTATTTATGTTTTCTCTCCATCTACGGGACCGTGTATTTACGCTGATGTTTCCTGCTTTCACCCATTTAACATATCGTTACCTGCTCATTACCTATCTTCTCTGCATCCTGGGGTCACACTGGTGCTTCTTGCCTTTACCCATTCAACATATCTTTACCTGCACATCACCTACCTTCTCTGCATAGTGTGGTCACGCTGGTGCTTTCTACCTTTACCCATTCAACATATCTTTACCTGCACATTACCTACCTTCTCTGTATCCTGGCGTCTAGCTGGTGTTTCCTGCCTTTACCCATTCAACATATATTTACCTGCACATTACCTACCTTCCCTGCATCCTGGGGTCACACTGGTGCTTCTTTCTTTCACCATACAACATATCTTCACCTGCACATACCTACCTTGTCTGCATTGCGTCGACCACACCTGCGCTTCCTTCTTTCACCCATTCAACATACCTTCACCCGCACATTACCTACCTTCTCTGCATAGTGGGGTCACACTGGTGCTTCCCGCCTTTACCCATTCAACATATCTTCACCCGCACATTACCTACCTTCTCTGCATCCTGGGGTCAAACAGGTGCTTCCTTCTTTGACCCAGTCAACATATCTTTACCTGCACATTACCTACCTTCTCTGTATCCTAGCGTCAAACTGGTGCTTCGGTCCCTAATAAGAAGGTCCACAAAGGAACAGAAGAGTCATTGATTTAAGGCACAGAATTGGGGAAATGACAAGTCAAATTCCTGAACAGAGGTGAGAAATATAAAATAAAATATCCTAACAGTATTTAACAGTATCAAGAGGATTTACCTTTGAACAAATTCCAATGTCCGAGCACCAAGCAAGAAGGGCAGCAAGCCCTGAGATGAAGCTAGGTTGGACGCCTTTGCAGATGACATCACCTTCCATGCTGATCATCCAACGTTTTATTGTGACTTTGTCACCAGCAACTGGTACAGTCAAGAAATGCAGTTTATGTTCCTAAACAGTATCCAATATGGGTAGCATTTTAAAAGTATTTGGAATGGCCACCTCACTCGCTCTCTCTTTACTCTGTTTACATCTAGTCTCCTAAGGCAGTGGTTCTCAAATGGGGGTATGCGTACTCCTGGGAGTACTTGAAGGTATGCCGAGGGGTACGTGAGATTTTTTAAAAATATTCTAAAAATAGCAACAATTCAAAAACCCTTTATAAATATATTTATTGAATAATACTTCGACAAAATATGAATGTAAGTTCATAAACTGAACATCTAATCAAGTAGGCTATTCCATTCATTACCATAAAGCCAGAGTTTCCCCCATGCCATGATGGTTTGACCCTACCTGGCGGTGCCACACGGCACCAACTGTCAATCAACTATCCATGTATAAAACAATGGAGGCGTGGTTAAAGCGTAGCAGTAATGCAGCTGAGACATGTGGACTTGTTCCATAAATATTGATGTTAAAGATTTCTTTTTTTGTGAAGAAATGTTGAGAATGAAGTTCATGAATCCAGATGGATCTCTATTACAATCCCCAAAGAGGGCACTTTAAGTTGATTACTTCTATGTGTAAAAATCTTTATTTATAATTGAATCACTTGTTTATTTTTCAACAAGTTTTTAGTTATTTGTAATTCTTTTTTTCTAAATAGTTCAAAAAAGACCACAACAAATGAGCAATATTTTGCACTGTTATACAATTTAATAAATCAGAAACTGATGACATAGTGCTGTATTTTACTTCTTTATCTCTTTTTTTTCAACCAAAAATGCTTTGCTCTGATTAGGGGGTACTTGAATTAAAAAAATGTTCACAGGGGTACATCACTGAAAAAAGGTTGAGAACCACTGTCCTAAGGCAGTGGTTCTCAACCTTTTTTCAGTGCTGTGAACATTTTTTTAATGCAAGTAGACCTCCATGTCTTCATAACAGGAATATCCTGAATTCTCAAGTTGCATATCACAATAGTCATCATCAGTGTTAATAACACAAGAGCTGCTTGGATTTGCTGTTGAGCAAGACAAACTTCGTTCAGTGTAGCCGTATTGCTTCCTTGACACGTGCGATGTGAAAGTAGACTTAACTGTAAATCTTTTTTCACATTGACTGAAGGGGCACGTAACTGTCCTACCTTCTGTAATATGACTTTTCAAATGCAGGAGAAGGGCCCGTATATCATCGCACTTCGCGCTACATGAGACAATATTACAAGATAAACCTTCTGCGCTATACATATCAGTCCTACTCTTGCCATATTTATGACGACGGCTGTGAGTTTTGAAGGCTGAGAAGTTGGAAAAAACTCTTGTGCATTTAGGGAAAGCACACTTAAACGATGCATTAGGCATACAACTATGACTTCGCATGTGTCTAACATACGCAAATACATTGCTGCAAGTCGTAGCACATATGTTGCAAGTTATCATCTTTTATGATGACTATGACAAAAAAGAAGAAAACTTAGCTAGCTAGCATGCGGCGGTACATGCGCGTGGTCAACGATAGTGTCTGTGATGCTGACTGTGACGCTATGTCATTTCGGACCTCATAAATATATATATAAAGTAATTCAAACAGAAAATGACACATCAAGGTACAAGTGACTCTTACCTTGTTATCAAAAACACACGATGCAGTAGGATGGATTTAGCAGGGGCGGCCAGGTGAAATGAAGCTCGGTTGGACGAATTGTGGGCGGACCCAAGAAACAAGTCTGAAAAATACTGAATTATACTGCAGGTTTTACAGTAACTTACTGCTGGTCGATATTTTTTGAAAAATGCAACAAAATTTACAGTACTTAACTGCATTTAAGAAGAACAGGATAGGTTGATTGGCAACACTAAATTGGCCCTAGTGTGTGAATGTGAGTGTGAATGTTGTCTGTCTATCTGTGTTGGCCCTGCGATGAGGTGGAGACTTGTCCAGGGTGTACCCCGCCTCCCGCCCGATTTTAGTTGAGATAGGCTCCAGCGCCCCCCGCGACTCCGAAGGGAATAAGCGGTAGAAAATGGATGGATGGATGGAGTATATAACTGTAATTTTATTTTTTATTTTTACAGTAATTTTTTACAGTGAATGTCATGGGTGTCAAACTCTGGCCCGTGGGCCCTTGAGGCAATATCAAATTAACACTAAAGCTGGACCGTGGATTATACATTGCGGCAGTGCCGCAGTAACACCGCTACTTCTAATACTTGCCAACCCTCCCGGGTTTGACTCCAGCACTCCTCCCGAAATTTTTTTTTTTTTTCAGCTAGTTAAACGAGTGCTGGCCCAGTTTCATGTCAGTGCAACTTCTGCACCCACACACAATTGAATGCAACGCATACTTCATCAACAGCGATACAGGTTACACTGACGGTAGCCAAATAAAAAACTTTAACACTTTTAGGAATATACGCCACACTGTGAATCCACACCAAACAAGAATGACAAACACATTTCGGGAGAACATCCGCACCGTAACACAACATAAACACAACAGAACAAATACCCAGAACCCTTTGTAGCACTAAATCTTCCGGGACGCTACAAGGTGTGTGTGTGTGTGGGTGGGGGTGTTTTGGTGGTAGCGGGGGTGTATTTTGTAGCATCCCGAAAGAGTTAGTGCTGCAAAGGATTGTGGGTATTTGTTCTTTTGTGTTTATGTTGTGTTACGGTGCGGATGTTCTCCCGAAAAGTGTTTTTTATTCTTGTTTGGTGTGGGTTCACAGTGTGGCGTATATTTCTAACAGTGTTAAAGTTTTTTATACTGGCACCCTCAGTGTAACCGGTATCGCTGTTGATGAAGTATGCTTTGCATTCATTTGTGTATGCTTGCTGAAACTGCACATATCTTGTGACTGGGTCTGAACGATGTTAGAATTGGGTATACGAGATATGACTGTTGAACACCTTCGTTTGATAATGAAAGTTGCCTCGGCTCAAAGCCTGAGCCCCGACATTAAAGAACTAGCATCCAAAAAAAGATGCCAGGTATCTGGCTTGGGCACATCAAATTAGATCAGTGTGTTGCAAACTGAGCAGTTTAAAGTCCTGAATGGTTGTCTTATTCATTGTTATTTTATTTTCAATTTTATTAGCCTGTGGAAAAAGTTAATGTTGATATTTACCTCAGAAGGCTGCAAATAGAAAAGAGGCATTCAATTTTTATTTAAATTGTATTTGATATGCAATTGATATTTTTTAATTATTATTATTATTATTTGAAACTCGATTTTGCATGTCACTATAAAGTTATATAATCCTTGCTTGTTCAATATTCAAAGCAAAACTTGTTTGGGTCCCTATTAAAAGGTTAATTTGTTCAACCTTGGTTCAGTTTTAAACTTTGGCCCACTCTGTATTTGAGTTTGACACCCCTGGTGAAGGTGAAGCTCTGTCATCCTGGAGGAACTCACAGTAAAGCCGCTGCTCCTCCACATTGAGAGGAGCCAGATGAGGTGGTTCGGGCATCTGCTCAGGATGCCACCCGAACGCCTCCCTAGGGAGGTGTTTAGGGCAAGTCCGACCGGCAGGAGGCCACGGGGAAGACCCAGGACACATTGGGAACACTATGTCTCCCGGCTGGTCTGGGAACGCCTCGGGATCCCCCGAGAAAAGCTGGACGAAGTGGCTGGAGAAAGGGAAGTTTGGGCTTCTCTGCTTAGGCTGCGGCCCCCGCAACCCGACCATAACCCGACCATAAGCGGAAGAAAATGGATGGATTTAGTATGACGGTTATACTGTCATATTGAGTACAAAAACTAACTAAACCTTACACAATATGTTGTTCCTAGTAAAATTCACAAAGATACATATATCCAGGCATTATTAGCCATTTTGCATGTGTGGTTTAGGAGTTATGTTTAAATAACTGTCAGATTGAGTTTGACATTATACTGTCATAGTGAGTAAAACCCATATTTTGTATTTGCAAACCTTACAAAAACAACTGATTCTAGTAAAACTCACATTAATACAATATTACAGGCATGTTTAGACATATTGCATGTTTGGTTTTGGAGTTATGTTTATATAACCCCCTTTCTGAGCCGCCACCTCTGTGGTTTGCGTGTACCACTGATCCTAAGACCTATGTTGTCCGAGGACTTCTATGCCCCCTGGTAGGGTCCCTCAAGACAAACAGGTCCTAGGTGAGGGATCAGACAAAGAGCAGCTCAAAGACCTTTATGAAAAGTACAAATCGAGGACCTAGATTTTTTTCTCGCCCAGGCACGGGTCACCGTGGCTCTCCTGTGGAGCCAGGCGCAGAGGTGGGGCACGATGTCTCCATGGGGCCCTGCCGGGCTCAGCTCGAAGAGGCAACGTGGGTCAACCCTCCAATGGGCTCACCACTCATGGGCCCATTGAGGTCATAGAGGTCGGATGCAGTGTGAACTGGGCGGCAGCCGAAGGCAGGGCACTTGGCGGTCCGATTATCGGCTACATAATCTCGCTCTTGGGATGTGGAACGTCACCTCGCAGGGAGGGAAGGAGCCTGAGCTGGTGCGCGAGGTGAAGAAGTTCCGGCTAGATATAGTTGGACTCACTTCGACACACAGCAAGGGCTCTGGAACCTGTTCTCTCAAGAGGGGCTGGACTCTCTTCCACTCTGGCGTTGCAAGCAATGAGAGGCTGGGGTGGCAATTGTTGTTGCTCAAAGCCTGCACGTTGGACTTTAACCCAGTAGACGAGATGGTAGCTTCCCTCCGCCTTTGGGTTGGGTGACGGGTCCTGACTGTTGTTTGTGTTTACGCACCAAACAGTAGCTCAGAGTACCCTCTCTTTTTGGATTCCCTTGAGGGAGTACTGGAGAGTGCTCCCTCGGGTGATTCCTTTGTTCTGTTGGGGGACTTCAATGCCACCCGGATCGAACCCAAGTGGTGCTTTGTTATTGGACTTTTGTGCTCGTCACGGATTGTCCATAACAAACACAATGTTCAAACATAAGGGTGTCTATATGTGTACTTGGCACCAGGACACCCTCGGCCGCAGTTCCATGATTGACTTTGTAGTTGTGTCATGGGATTTGCGGCCTCATGTTTTGGACACTCGGGTGAAGAGAGGGGCAGAGCTTTCTACCGATCATCACCTGGTGGTGAGCTGGCACCGATGGTGGGGGAGGATGCAGGACAGACCTGGCAGGCCCAAACGCATTGTGAGGGTCTGCTGGGAACGCCTAGCAGAGTCTCCTGTCAGAGAGAGTTTCAATTTCCACCTCCGGAAGAACTTTGAACATGTCACGAGGGAGGTGCTGGACATTGAGTCTGAGTGGACCATGTTCCGTGCCTCTCTTGTGGAGCCGGCTGATTGGAGCTGTGGCCGCAAGGTGTTTGGTGCCTGTCGTGGCGGTAATCCTAGAACTCACTGGTGGCCACCAGCAGTGAGGGATGCCGTCAAGCTGAAGAAAGAGCCTATCGGGTCCTTTTGGCTCATGGGACTCCAGAGGCAGCGGGCATACGGAAAGGCCAAGCAGTGCCTGGGGAATCCGTGGTGGGCTCTCCTATTTCTGGGGCTTAGGTTGCCTAGGTAGTTAAAAAGCTCCTCGGTGGCAAGGCCCCAGGGGTGGATGAGTTCCGTCCGGAGTTCCTTAAGGCTCTGAAAACTGTGGAGCTGTCTTGGTTGACAAGACTCTGCAACATCGCGTGGACATTGGGGGCGGTACCTCTGGATTGGCAGACCCGGGTGGTGGTTCCTCTCTTTAAGAAGGGGAACCAGAGGGTGTGTTCCAACTATTGTGAAACACACTCCTCAGCCTTCCCGGTAAGGTCTATACATGTGTACTGAAGAGGAAGAAACTCGGATCCAGGACGAACAGTGTGGTTTTCGTCCTGGTCGTGGAACGGTAGACCAGGTCTATACTCTCGGCAGGGTCCTTGAGTGTGAAGCGACTGGGATGAGAATCAGCACCTCCAAGTCCAAGTCCATGGTTCTCGCGCAGGAAAGGGTCGAGTGCCATCTCCAGGTTGGGGAGGAGATCTTTCCCCAAGTGGAGGAGTTCAAGTACCTAGGAGTCTTGTTCACGAGTGAGGATAGAGTGGATCGGGAGATCCACAGGCGGATCGGTGCGGCGTCTTCAGTATTGAGGACGCTATATCGATCCGTTGTGGTGAAGAAGGAGCTGAGCCAGAAGGAAAAGCTCTCAATTTACCGTCGATCTACGTTCCCAGCTTTGGGTTATGACCGAAAGGACAAGGTCACGGGTACAAGCGGCCGAAATGCGTTTCCTCTCCCGGATGGTGGGTCTCTCCCTTAGAGATAGGGTGAGAAGCTCTGTCATCCGGGAGGAACTCAGAGTAAAGCAGCTGCTCCTCCGCATTGAGAGGAGCCAATGAGGTGGTCCGGGCATCTGCTCAGGATGCCACTCGAACGCCTCTAGGGAGGTGTTTAGGGCAAGTCCGACCGGCAGGAGGCCACGGGGAAGACCTAGGACACATTGGAAAGACTATGTCTCCCGGCTGGCCTGGGAACGCCTCGGAATACCCCGAGACGAGCTGGACGAAATGGCTGGGGAGAGGGAAGTCTGGGATTTTCTGCTCAGGCAACCCGACCTCGGATAAGCGAAAGAAAATGGATGGATTTAGAATGACAGTTATACTGTCAGATTGAGTACAAAAACTAACTAAACCTTACACAATATATTGTTTCTAGTAAAACTCACAAAGATACATATCTCCAGGCATTATTAGCCATTTTGCATGTGTGGTTTAGGAGTTATGTTTAAATAACTGTCAGATTGAGTGTGACAGTATACTGTCATAGTGAGTAAAACCCATATTTTGTATTTGCAAACCTTACAAAAACAACTAAATCTAGTTAAACTCACACAGATACAATATTACAGGCATTTTTAGACATAATGCATGTATGGTTTTAGAGTTATGTTTATATAACTTTCATATTTATTATGACAATTATACTGTCTTATTGAATTAAAAAAAAACTAACTTGTGTCTTTGCAACCTTACAAAAGACCATTTTTCTAGTAAAACTAATGTCGTAATAACATGTCTCCAGGCATTATTAGCCATTTTGCATGTGTTGTTTGAGTTATGTTTGAATAACTGTAATTTTGAGTGTGACAGTATACTGTCATAAAACCCAATTTTTGTATTTGCAACCCTGATTCTAGTAAAACTCACATATATACAATATTACAGGCAGTTTTGGACATAATGCATGTTTTGTTTTGGAGTTATGTTTATATAACTTTCATATATAGTATGACAGCTAAACTGTTATATTGAGTAAAAAAAACTAACTTGTGTTTGTCATAAAACCCAATTTTTGTATTTGCAAACCATACAACTGATTCAAATAAAACTCACATGGATTCAATATTACAGGCATTTTCAGACATTTTGCATGTTTGGTTTAGGAATTATGTTGGAATACATGTGTATTGCTTTTTTCGCATTATCTCAGGATTTTTAGAACATTACTGTCATATTGAGTAAAAAAATAATTTTTGTGTTTGCAAGCCTTAAAAAAGCATATGTTTCCAGTAAAACTCCCAAAGATGCATTATTTCAGGCATTATTAGCCATTTTTCAGGTGTGGTTTAGGATTTATGTTTAAATAACTGTCATATTGAGTGTGGCGTTATACTGTCTTATTGAGTTAAAAAAAACTAACTTGTGTCTTTGCAAACCTTACAAAAGAAAATGTTTCTAGCAACACTCACAAAGATTATTTTTTTCACGCTATTTGACATGTTTCATGTGTATTTAGGAGTTGTAATTAAATAACTTTCATATTGAGTGTTAAAGTAATAATGTCATTATGTGTAAAACCTAATTTTTGTATTTGCAAACCATACAAAAACAATTGATTCTAGTAAAACTTACATAGTTCGATATTACAGGCATTTTCAGATATTTTACATGTTTGGTTTAAAAGTTGTGTTTGATTACATTTTTATTGCTTTATTCGCATTATCTCAGGATTCTAAGATCATTACTTTCATATTGAGTAAAAAACTACTTTTTGTTTTTGCAAACCTTACAAACTCACATAAATACATTAATACAGGCATTTTTAGACATGACACATGTTTGGTTTTGGAGTTATGTTTAGATAACTTTCATATTTAGTATGACTGTTATACTGTCATATTGAATTTAAAAAAAAACTAGCTTGTGTCTTTGCAAACTTTACAAAAGATCATTTTTCTAGTAAAACTAACAAAGATACATGTCTCCAGGCATTATTATCCATTTTGCATGGGTTGTTTAGGACTTATGTTTAAATATCAATCAATCAATCAATGTTTATTTATATAGCCCTAAATCACAAGTGTCTCAAAGGGCTGTACAAGCCACAACGACATCCTCGGTACAGAGCCCACATACGGGCAAGGAAAAACTCACCCCAGTGGGACGTCGGTGAATGACTATGAGAAACCTTGGAGAGGACCGCATATGTGGGTAACCCCCCCCCCCCCCCTCTAGGGGAGACCGAAAGCAACGGATGTCGAGTGGGTCTGACATAACATTGTGAAAGTCCAGTCCACAGTGGATCCAACACATCAGCGGGAGTCCAGTCCACAGCGGGGCCAACAGGAAACCATCCCGAGCGGAGACGGGTCAGCAGCGCAGAGATGTCCCCAACCGATGCACAGGCTAGTGGTCCACCCGGGGTCCCGGCTCTGGACAGCCAGCACTTCATCCATGGCCACCGGACCTATGCAACTCCCCCTCGCAAGGGACAGGGGAGAAGAGGAGAGAAGAAAAGAAACGGCAGATCAACTGGTCTAAAAAAGGGGGGGTCTATTTAAAGGCTAGATTATACAAATGAGTTTTAAGATGGGACTTAAATGCTTCTACTGAGGTAGCATCTCTAACTGTTACCGGGAGGGCATTCCAGAGTACTGGAGCCCGAATAGAAAACGCTCTATAGCCCGCAGACTTTTTTTTGGCTCTGGGAATCACTAATAAGCCGGAGTTCTTTGAACGCAGATTTCTTGTCGGGACATATGGTACAATACAATCGGCGAGATAGGCTGGAGCTAAACCGCGTAATATTTTATACGTAAGTAGTAAAACCTTAAAGTCGCATCTTAAGTGCACAGGAAGCCAGTGCAAGTGAGCCAGTATAGGCGTAATATGATCAAACTTTCTTGTTTTTGTCAGAAGCCTTGCAGCCGCATTGTGTACCAACTGTAATCTTTTAATGCTAGACATAGGGAGGCCCGAAAATAAAACGTTACAGTAATCGAGACGAGACGTAACGAACGCATGGATAATGATCTCAGCGTCGCTAGTGGACAAGATGGAACGAATTTTAGCGATATTACGGAGATGAAAGAAGGCCGTTTTAGTAACACTCTTAATGTGTGACTCAAACGAGAGAGTTGGGTCGAAGATAATACCCAGATTCTTTACCGAGTCGCCTTGTTTAATTGTTTGGTTGTCAAATGTTAAGGTGGTATTATTAAATAGATGTCGGTGTCTAGCAGGACCGATAATCAGCATTTCCGTTTTCTTAGCGTTGAGTTGCAAAAAGTTAGCGGACATCCATTGTTTCATTTCATTAAGACACGCCTCCAGCTGACTACAGTCCGGCGTGTTGGTCAGCTTTAGGGGCATGTAGAGTTGAGTGTCATCAGCATAACAGTGAAAGCTAACACCGTACTTGCGTATGATGTCACCCAGCGGCAGCATGTAAATACTAAAGAGTGCAGGGCCAAGAACCGAACCCTGGGGAACTCCGCACGTTACCTTGACATAGTCCGAGGTCACATTGTTATGGGAGACGCACTGCATCCTGTCAGTAAGATAAGAGTTAAACCAAGACAAGGCTAAGTCTGACATACCAATACGTGTTTTGATACGCTCTAATAAAATATTATGATCGACGGTATCGAAAGCGGCGCTAAGATCAAGAAGCAGCAACATAGATGACGCATCAGAATCCATCGTTAGCAATAGATCATTAGTCATTTTTGCGAGGGCTGTCTCCGTAGAGTGATTTGCCCTGAAACCGGATTGAAAAGGTTCACAGAGATTGTTAGTCACTAAGTGTTCATTTAGCTGCTGTGCAAGTTTTTTCGAGAATTTTAGAAATAAACGGAAGGTGGGAGACCGGTCGGTAGTTTACCATGAGGTCAGGATCGAGGTTAGGTCTTTTGAGCAGAGGATGAATAACCGCTTTTTTGAATGCTAGGGGAACAGTGCCGGAGGAAAGTGATAAGTTTATAATATTTAACACTGATGGACCTAATACTACAAACAGTTCCTTGATAAGTTTCCCAGGAAGTGGGTCAAGTAAACATGTTGTTTGTTTTATCCCACTTACACGCTGTAATAATTCCTCTAATGTTATTTCATCAAAAATAGAGAGACTATTTTGGAGGGCAGTGTCCGTCGTATATACAGTCGTATTTGTGTTAATAGAACCCAGTTGTAGCTGGGATGCGTTGTCTTTAATCTCCTTTCTAATGAGTTAGAAAAATACATTTTTATTGATTTTTTTGCATTATCTCAGGATTCTAAAATCATTACTTTCATAGTGAGTAAGAAAATACTTTTTGGTTTTGCAAACCTTACAAACTTGCATGAATACATTTTTACAGACATTTTTAGACATGACACGTGTTTGGTTTTGGAGTTATGTTTATACAACTTTTATATTTAGTATGACTGTTATACTGTCATATTGAATAAATAATAAACTAGCTTGTGTCTTTGCAAACTTTACAAAAGATAATTGTTCTAGTAAAACTAACAAAGATACATGTCTCCAGGCATTATTACCCATTTTGCATGGGTTGTTTAGGAATTATGTTTAAATACATTTTTATTGCTTTTTTCGCATTATCTCAGGATTCTAAGATCATTACTTTCATATTGAGTAAAAAACTACTTTTTGTTTTTGCAAACCTTACAATCTCACATAAATACATTATTACAGGCATTTTTAGACATGACACATGTTTGGTTTTGGAGTTATGTTTAGATAACTTTCATATTTAGTATGACTGTTATACTGTCATATTGAATAAAATAAAACTAGCTTGTGTCTTTGCAAACTTTACAAAAGATACTTTTTCTAGTAAAACTAACAAAGATACATGTCTCCAGGCATTATTAGCCATTTTGCATGTGTTTTTTAAGAGTTATGTTTAAATACATTTTTATTGCTTTTTTCGCATTATCTCAGGATTCTAAAATCATTACTTTCATATTGAGTAAAAAACTACTTTTTGTTTTTGCAAACCTTACAAACTCACATACATACATTATTACAGGCATTTTTAGACATGACACACGTTTGGTTTTGGAGTTATGTTTATATAACTTTCATATTTAGTATAACTGTTATACTGTCATATTGAATAAAAAAAAAAACTAGCTTGTGTCTTTGCAAACTTTACAAAAGATCATTTTTCTAGTAAAACAAACAAAGATACATGTCTCCAGGCATTATTACCCATTTTTAGCATGGGTTGTTTAGGAATTATGTTTAAATACATTTTTATTGCTTTTTTCGCATTATCTCAGGATTCTAAAATCATTACTTTCATATTGAGTAAAAAACTACTTTTTGTTTTTGCAAACCTTACAAACTCACATACATATATTATTACAGGCATTTTTAGACATGACACACGTTTGGTTTTGGAGTTATGTTTATATAACTTTCATATTTAGTATGACTGTTATACTGTCATATTGAATTAAAAAAAAACTAGCTTGTGTCTTTGCAAACTTTACAAAAGATCATTTTTCTAGTAAAACTAACAAAGATAAATGTCTTCAGGCATTATTAACCATTTTAGATGTGTTTTTTAGGAGTTATGTTTAAATACATTTTTATTGCTTTTTTTTGCATTATTTCAGGATTCTAAAATCAGTACTTTCATATTGAGTAAAAAACTACTTTTTGTTTTTGCAAACCTTTCAAACTCACATACATACATTATTATAGGCAATTTTAGACATGACACACGTTTGGTTTTGGAGTTATGTTTATATAACTTTCATATTTAGTATGACTGTTATACTGTCATATTGAATTAAAAAAAACTAGCTTGTGTCTTTGCAAACTTTACAAAAGATCATGTTTCTCGTAAAACTAACAAAGATACATGTCTCCAGGCATTATTACCCATTTTGCATGGGTTGTTTAGGAATTATGTTTAAATACATTTTTATTGCTTTTTTCGCATTATCTCAGGATTCAAAGATCATTACTTTCATATTGAGTAAAAAACTAAATGTTGTTTTTGTAAACCTTACAAATTCACATAAATACATTATTACAGGCATTGTTAGACATGACACATGTTTGGTTTTGGAGTTATGTTTATATAACTTTCATATTTAGTATGACTGTTATACTGTCTGAGCTTGTGTCAATGCAAATACCATTTTTCTAGGAAAACTAACAAAGATACATGTTTCCAGACATTATTAGCCATTTTGCTTGTGTTGTTTAGGAGTAATGTTTAAATACATTTTTTTTTTTTTTCGCATTATCTCAGGATTTTAAGAACATTACAGTCATATTGAGTAAAAAAAACAACTTTTTGTGTTTGCAAGATTTAAAAAAGCATGTGTTTCAAGTAAAAACTGCCAACGATGCATTATTTCAGGCATTATTAGCCATTTTTCATGTGTGGTTTGAGTTATGTTTAAATAACTGTAATATTGAGTGTGACAGTATACTGTCATAGTGAGTAAAACCTAATTTATGTATTTGCAAACCTTACAAAATCATATAAACCTAGTAAAACTCACATGGATTCAATATTACAGACATTTTTAGACATTTTGCATGTTTGGTTTAGGAATTATGTTGGAATCATTTTTAATAATTGTTTCGTATAATCTCAGAATTTTAGAACATTACTGTCATATTGAGTAAAAAAAATAATTTTTGTGTTTGCAAGCCTTAAAAAAGCATATGTTTCGAGTACAACTTACAAGAATGCATTATTTCAGGCATTGTTAGTCATTTTTCATGTGTAGTTTAAGAGTTATTTTTAAATAACTGTCATATTGAGTGTGGCAGTTATACTGTCATATTGAGTAAAAAAAACTAACCTGTGTCTTTGCAAACCTTACAAAAGAAAATGTTTCTAGTAACACTCACAAAGATACATTTTTTCACGCATTATTAGACATGTTTCATGTGTGGTTAGGAGTTATAAATAAATAATTGTCATATTGAGTGTTACAGTTATAATGTCATTATGTGTAAAACCTAATTTTTGTATTTGCAAACCTTACAAAAACAATTGATTCTAGTAAAACTTACATAGATTCAATATTACAGGCATTTTTAGACATTTTACATGTTTGGTTTAAAATTTGTGTTTGAATACATTTTTATTGCTTTTTTTGCATTATCTCAGGATTCTAAGAACATATTGAGTAAAAAACTACTTTTTGTTTTTGCAAACCTTACAAACTCACATAAATACATTACTACAGGCATTTTTAGACATGACACATGTTTGGTTTTGGAGTTATGTTTATATATCTTTCATATTTAGTATGACTGTTCTGCTGTCATATTGAATTAAAAAACTAGCTTGTGTCTTTGATATCTTTACAAAAGATCATTTTTTTAAACTAACAACGTTACATGTCTCCCTTGGCATTATTAGCCATTTTGCATGTGTTGTTTAGGAGTTAGGTTTAAATACATTTGTATTGCTTTTTTTCCCATTATCTCAGGGTTCTAAAAACATTACAGTCATATTGAGTAAAAAACTACTTTTTGTGATTGCAAAATGTAAAACTCAGTAAAAATCCCAAGGATTCATTATTTCAGGCATTATTAGCCATTTTATGTGTAGTTTATGAGTTATGTTTAAATAACTGTCATATTGAGTGTGATTTTGTCATTGTGAGTAAAACCTAATTTTTGTATTTGCAAACCTTACAAAAACAACTGCTTCTAGTAAAACTCACATTGATACAATATTACAGGCATGTTTAGAAAATATTGCATGTTTGGTTTTGGAGTTATATTTATATAACCTGCTATCTGAGCCGCCACCTTTGTGGTTTGCGTGTCCTACTGATCCAGGAAAATGTTGTCCGGGGGCTTCTATGCCCTCTGGTAGGGTCCCCCAAGACAAACAGGTCCTAGGTGAGGGATCAGACAAAGAGCAGCTCAAAGACCTTTATTAAAAGTACAATTGAGGACCTAGATGTTTTCTCGCCCTGACGCAGGTCACCGTGGCTCCCCTGTGGAGCCAGGCCCAGAGGTGGGGCACGATGGCGATTGAAGGGCCTGTCCCCATGGGGCCCAGCCTTGCTCAGCTCGAAGAGGCAACGTGGATCCCCCCTCCAGGGCTCACCACTCATGGGCTTGGGTCATAGAGGGTGCAGTGTGAGCTGGGCGGCAGCCGAAGGCAGGGCACTTGGTGGTCCGATTATCGGCTACATATGCTCGCTCTTGGGACATGGAACATCACCTCGCTGGGAGTGAAGGAGCCTGAGCTGGTGCATGAGGTGGAGACGTTCCCGGCTAGATATAGTTGGACTCACAGCAAGGGCTCTGGAACCTGTTCACTCAAGAGGGGCTGGACTGAGCTGAACTTTCATTACTTGCAACGCCAGAGTGGAAGAGATTCCACACTGGCGTTGCAACTAATGAGAGGCTGGGGTGGCAATTCTTGTTGCCCCCCCGGCTCAAAGCCTGCACGTTGGACTTTAACCCAATAGACGAGATAGTAGCTTCCCTCAGCCTTCGGGTTGGGTGACGGGTCCTGACTGTTGTTTGTGTTTACACACCAAACAGCAGCTCAGAGTACCCACTCTTTTTGGATTCCCTTCAGGGAGTACTGGAGAGTGCTCCCTCGGGTGATTCCCTTGTTCTGCTGGTGGACTTCAACGCTCATGTGGGCAACGACAGTGAAACCTGGAGAGTCGTGATTGGGAAAAATGGCCACCCGGATCTGAACCCAAGTGGTGCTTTGTTATTGGACTTTTGTGCTTGTCACGGATTGTCCATAACAAACACAATGTTCAAACATAAGGGTGTCCATATGTGCACTTGGCACAAGGACACCCTCGGCCGCATGATTGACTTTGTAGTTGTGTCATGGGATTTGCGGCCTCATGTTTTGGACACTCTGTGAAGAGAGGGGCAGAGCTTTCTACCAACCACCACCTGGTGGTGAGCTGGCTCCGATGGTAGGGGAGGATGCCGGTCGGACCTGGCAGGCCCAAACGCATTGTAAAGGTCTGCTGGGAATGCCTAGCAGAGTCTCCTAATGAACTTTGAACATGTCCGGAAGAACTTTGAACATGTCACGAGGGAGGTGCTGGACATTGAGTCTGAGTGGACCATGTTCCGTTCCTCTCTTGTTGAGCCAGCTGATTGAAGCTGTGGCCGCAAGGTGTTTGGTGCCTGTCGTGGCGGTAATCCACCAGCAGTGAGGGATGCTGTCAAGCTGAAGAAAGAGCCATCGGGTCCTTTTGGCTCATGGGACTCCAGAGGCAGTGGGCATACCGACAGGCCAAGCGAGACCTCCTCAATCCCACCAACACGTCTTCCTATGAGGAAACAGTGCCTGGGAAGTCTGTGGTGGGCTCTCCTATTTCTGGGGCTGAGGGTGACAAGGTAGTTAAAAAGCTCCTCGGTGGCAAGGCCCCGGGGGTATGAGCTCCGTCCGGAGTTCCTTAAGGCTCTGGATGCTCTGGGGCAGTATTGGTTTACAAGACTCTGCAACATTGCGTCTACATCGGGGGCGGTACCTCTGGATTGGCAGACCGGGGTGGTTGTTCCCCGGTCTACCAATCCAGGATGGCAGACCGGATTGGCAGACCCGGTCTGCCAATCCGGTCTGCTATGAGTCCTAACTGCTTTGGTACACCTGCCGATGACAGCCTTCAGTATTTTCTGGCTGTCATCAGCCACAAAATACTACATTACTCTGGCGTTGCAAGTAATACGAGGCTGGGTTGTCAGAAGGGGAACCGGAGGGTGTGTTCCAACTATCGTAGATCATACTCCTCAGCTTTCCCGGTAAGGTCTATTCATGCGTACTGGAGAGGAGGAACCTCGGATCCAGGACAAACAGTGTGGTTTTTCCTGGTCATGAAACGGTAGACCAGCTCTAAACTCTCGGCAGGGTCCTTGAGTGTGCATGGGAGTTTGCCCAACCAGTCTACATAAGTTTTGTGGACTTGGAGAAGACATTCGACCTTGGCCCCCGGTAAATCATGTGGGTAGTGCTCAGAGAGTATGGAGTATCGGCATGTCTGATTGTGGCGGGCGTCTCCCTGTATGATCAGTGTCAGAGCTTGGTCCGCATTGCCGGCAGTATGTCGGACCCCTTTCCAGTGAGGGTTGGACTCCGCCAAGGCTGCCCTTTGTCACCGATTCTGTTCATAACTTTAATGGACAGAATATCTAGGCGCAGTCATGGCTTTGACTGCGCCTGGTTTGGTGGCTGCAGGATTAGGTCTCTGCTTTTTGCAGATGATGTGGTCCTGATGGCTTCAACTGGCCAGGATCTTCAGCTTTCATTGGATCGGTTCGCAGTGAAGCGACTGGGATGAGAATCAGCACCTCCAAGTCCCAGTCCATTGTTCTCGCCCGGGAAAGGGTGGAGTGCCATCTCCAGGTTGGGAAAGAGATCTTGCCCCAAGTGAAGGCGTTCAAGTACCTAGGTGTCTTGTTCACGAGTGAGGATAGAGTGGATCGTGAGATCTACAGGCGGCTCGGTGCGGCGTCTTCAGTAATGAGGACGCTATATCGACCCGTTGTGGTGAAGAAGGAGCTGAGCCAGAAGGAAAAGCTTTCAATTTACCGGTCGATCAACGTTCTCATCCTCACCTATGGTCATGAGCTTTGGGTTATGACCAAAAGGACAAGGTCACGGGTACAAGCGGCCGAAATGAGTTTCCTCCGCCGGGTGGTGGGTCTCTCCCTTAGAGATAGGGTGAGAAGCTCTGTCATCCGTGAGGAACTCAGTGTAAAGCCACTGCTCCTCCACATTGAGAGGAGCCAGATGAGGTGGTTCGGGCATCTGCTCAGGATGCCACATTGATACAATATTACAGGCATGTTTAGACATCTTGCATGTTTGGTTTTGGAGTTATGTTCATATAACCTGCTTTCTGAACCGCCACCTTGTGGTTTGCGTGTCCCACTGATCCTAGGAGCTATGTTGTCCAGGGGCTTCTTTGCCCCCTGGTAGGGTCCCCCAAGAAAAACAGGTCCTAGGTGAGGAATCAGACAAAGAGCAGCTCAAAGACCTTTATGAAAAGTACAAATCGAGGACCTAGATTTTTTTCTTGCCCGGACGCGGGTCACCATGGCTCCCCTGTGGAGACAGGCCCAGAGGTGGGGCACGATGGCGAGCGACTGGTGCCCATGGGGCCCAGCTCGAAGAGGCAACGTGGGTCCCCCCTGCAATAGGCTCACCACTCATGGGCTGGGTCATAGAGGTCGGGTGCAGTGTGAGCTGGGCGGAAGCCGAAGGCAGGGCACTTGGCAGTCCGATTATCGGCTACATAAGCTCGCTCTTGGGACGTGGAACGTCACCTCGCAGGGATGGAAGGAGCCTGAGCTGGTGCGCGAGGTGGAGAAGTTCCCGGCTAGATAAAGTTGGACTCACTTCGACGCACAGCAAGGGCTCTGGAACCTGTTCTCTCAAGAGGGGTTGGACTCTCTCCCACTCTGGCGTTGCAAGTAATGAGAGGCTGGGTTGTCAATTCTTGTTTCCCCCCGGCTCAAAGCCTGCACATTGGACTTAACCCAGTAGACGAGATGGTAGCTTCCCTCCGCTTTCTGGTTGGGTGACGGGTCCTGACTGTTGGTGTTTACGCACCAAACAGCAGCTCAGAGTACCCACTCTTTTTGGATTCCCTTGAGAGTGCTCCCTCGGGTGATTCCCTTGTTCTGCTGGGGGTCTTCAACGCTCATGTTGGCAACGACAGTGAAACCTGGAGAGTCGTGATTGGGAAAAATGGCCACCCGGATCTGAACCCAAGTGGTGCTTTGTTATTGGACTTTTGTGCTCGTCACGGATTGTCCATAACAAACACAATGTTCAAACATAAGGGTGTCCATATGTGCACTTGGCACCAGGACACCCTCGGCCGCAGTTCCATGATTGACTTTGTAGTTGTGTCATGGGATTTGCGGCCTCATGTTTTGGACACTCTGTGAAGAGAGGGGCAGAGCTTTCTACCAACCACCACCTGGTGGTGAGCTGGCTCCGATGGTAGGGAGGATGCCTGTAGGCCTGGCAGGCCCAAACGCATTGTAAGGGTCTGCTGGGAACGCCTAGCAAGAGTCTCCTGAAGAACTTTGAACATGTCCGGAAGAACTTTGATCATGTCACGAGGGAGGTGCTGGACATTGAGTCCGAGTGGACCATGTTCCGTTCCTCTCTTGTTGAGCCAGCTGATTGAAGCTGTGGCCACAAGGTGTTTGGTGCCTGTCGTGGCGGTAAACCACCAGCAGTGAGGGATGCTGTCAAGCTGAAGAAAGAGCCATCGGGTCCTTTTGGCTCATGGGACTCCAGAGGCAGTGGGCATACCGACAGGCCAAGCGAGACCTCCTCAATCCCATCAACACGTCTTCCTATGAGGAAACAGTGCCTGGGAAGTCTGTGGTGGGCTTTTCTATTTCTGGGGCTGAGGTTGACAAGGTAGTTAAAAAGCTCCTCGGTGGCAAGGCCCCGGGGGTAGATGAGCTCCGTCCGGAGTTCCTTAAGGCTCTGGATGCTGTGGGGCATCGCGTGGACATCTGGGGCGGTACCTCTGGATTGGCAGACCGGGGTGGTGGTTCTTCTCTTTAAGAAGGGGAACCGGAGGGTGTGTTCCAACTATCGTAGATCACACTCCTCAGCCTTCTCTGTAAGGTCTATTAATGTGTACTGGAGAGGAGGAACCTCGGATCCAGGACGAACAGTGTGGTTTCCGTCCTGGTCGTGGAACGGTAGACCAGCTCTATACTCTCGGCAGGGTCCTTGAGTGTGCATGGGAGTTTGCCCAACCAGTCTACATGTGCTTTGTGGACTTGGAGAAGACATTCGACCGTGGCCACCCCGGGAAGTCCTGTGGGGAGTGCTCAGAGAGTATGGGGTATCGGCATGTCTGATTGTGGCGGGTCGCTCCCTGTATGATCAGTGTCAGAGCTTGGTCCGCATTGCCGGCAGTAAGTCGGACCCCTTTCCAGTGAGGGTTGGACTCCGCCAAGGCTGCCCTTTGTCACCGATTCTGTTCATAACTTTTATGGACAGAATTTCTAGGCGCAGTCATGGCGTTGAGGGGATCCGGTTTGGTGGCTGCAGGATTAGGTCTCTGCTTTTTGCAGATGATGTGGTCCTTATGGCTTCAACTGGCCAGGATCTTCAGCTCACCACAGATTCCCCAGACACTGCTTCCTCATAGGAAGACGTGTTGGTGGGATTGAGGAGGTTTCGCTTGGCCTGTCGGTATGCCCGCTGCCTCTGGAGTCCCATGAGCCAAAAGGACCAGATAAGCTCTTTCTTCAGCTTGACGGCATCCCGCACTGCTGGTGGACACCAGCGGGTTCTAGGATTACCGCGACGACAGGCACCAAACACCTTGCGGCCACAGCTCCAATCAGCTGGCTCGACAAGAGAGGCACGGAACATGATCCATTCCGACTCAATGTCCAGCACCTCCTTTGTGACATGTTCAAAGTTCTTCCGGAGGTGGAAAAAGAAACTCTCTCTGACAGGAGACTCTGCTAGGCGTTCCCAAAAGACTCTCACAATGCGTTTGGGCCTGCCAGGTCTGTCCGGCATCCTTCCCCACCATCGGAGCCAGCTCACCAGGTGGTGATCTTTAGAAAGCTCGCCCCTCTCTTCACCCGAGTGTCCAAAACATGAGGCCGCAAATCCCATGACACAACTACAAAGTCAATCATGGAACTGCGGCCGAGGGTGTCCTGGTGCCAAGTGCACATATGGACACCCTTATGTTTGAACATTGTGTTTGTTATGGACAATCCGTGACGAGCACAAAAGTCCAATAACAAAGCACCACTTGGGTTCAGATCCGGGTGGCCATTTTTCCCAATCACGACTCTCCAGGTTTCACTGTCATTGCCAACATGAGCGTTGAAGACCCCCAGCAGAACAAGGGAATCACCCGAGGGAGCACTCTCAAGGGAATCCAAAAAGAATGGGTACTCTGAGCTGCTGTTTGGTGCGTAAACACCAACAGTCAGGACCCGTCACCCAACCAGAAAGCGGAGGGAAGCTACCATCTCGTCTACTGGGTTAAGTCCAATGTGCAGGCTTTGAGCCGGGGGGCAACAAGAATTGACAACCCAGCCTCTCATTACTTGCAACCCCAGAGTGGGAGAGAGTCCAACCCCTCTTGAGAGAACAGGTTCCAGAGCCCTTGCTGTGCGTCGAAGTGAGTCCAACTTTATCTAGCCGGGAACTTCTCCACCTCGCGCACCAGCTCAGGCTCCTTCCATCCCTGCGAGGTGACGTTCCACGTCCCAAGAGCGAGCTTATGTAGCCGATAATCGGACTGCCAAGTGCCCTGCCTTCGGCTTCCGCCCAGCTCACACTGCTCCCGACCTCTATGACCCAGCCCATGAGTGGTGAGCCTATTGCAGGGGGGACCCACGTTGCTTCTTCGAGCTGGGCCCCATGGGCACCAGTCACTCGTCATCGTGCCCCACCTCTGGGCCTGGCTCCACAGGGGAGCCATGGTGACCCGCGTCCGGGCAAGAAAAAAATCTAGGTCCTCGATTTGTACTTTTCATAAAGGTCTTTGAGCTGCTCTTTGTCTGATTCCTCACCTAGGACCTGCTTTTCTTGGGGGACCCTACCAGGGGGCAAAGAAGCCCCTGGACAACATAGCTCCTAGTATCAGTGGGACACGCAAACCATAAAGGTGGCGGTTCAGAAAGCAGGTTATATAAACATAACTCCAAAACCAAACATGCAAGATGTCTAAACATGCCTGTAATATTGTATCAATGTGGCATCCTGAGCAGATGCCCGAACCACCTCATCTGGCTCCTCTCAATGTGGAGGAGCAGCGGCTTTACACTGAGTTCCTCACGGATGACAGAGCTTCTCACCCTATCTCTAAGGGAGAGACCCACCACCCAGCGGAGGAAACTCATTTCGGCCGCTTGTACCCGTGACCTTGTCCTTTTGGTCATAACCCAAAGCTCATGACCATAGGTGAGGATGGGAACGTTGATCGACCGGTAAATTGAAAGCTTTTCCTTCTGGCTCAGCTCCTTCTTCACCACAACGGATCGATATAGCGTCCTCATTACTGAAGACGCCGCACCGATCCGCCTAGAGATGGCACTCCACCCTTTCCCGGGCGAGAACAATGGACTCGGACTTGGAGGTGCTGATTCTCATCCCAGTCGCTTCGCTGCGAACCGATCCAATGAAAGCTGAAGATCCTGGCCAGTTGAAGCCATCAGGACCACATCATCTGCAAAAAGCAGAGACCTAATCCTGCAGCCACCAAACCAGGCGCAGTCAAAGCCATGACTGCGCCTAGATATTCTGTCCATTAAAGTTATGAACAGAATCAGTGACAAAGGGCAGCCTTGGCGGAGTCCAACCCTCACTGGAAAGGGGTCCGACATACTGCCGGCAATGCGGACCAAGCTCTGACACTGATCATACAGGGAGACACCTGCCACAATCAGACATGCCGATACTCCATACTCTCTGAGCACTACCCACAGGATTTACCAGGGGCCAAGGTCGAATGTCTTCTCCAAGTCCACAAAACTTATGTAGACTGGTTGGGCAAACTCCCATGCACACTCAAGGACCCTGCCGAGAGTTTAGAGCTGGTCTACCGTTCCACGACCAGAAAAAACCACACTGTTTGTCCTGGATCCGAGGTTCCTCCTCCAGTACGCATGAATAGACCTTACCGGGAAGGCTGAGGAGTGTGATCTACGATAGTTGGAACACACCCTCCGGTTCCCCTTCTTAAAGAGAGGAACAACCACCCCGGTCTGCCAATCCAGAGGTACCGCCCCCGATGTAGACGCAATGTTGCAGAGTCTTGTAAACCAATACTGCCCCACAGCATCCAGAGCCTTAAGGAACTCCGGACGGGCCTTCCCACAGAGGAGCTTTTTAACTACCTTGTCAACCTCAGCCCCAGAAATAGGAGAGCCCACCACAGACTTCCCAGGCACTGTTTCCTCATAGGAAGACGTGTTGGTGGGATTGAGGAGGTCTCGCTTGGCCTGCCGGTATGCCCACTGCCTCTGGAGTCCCATGAGCCAAAAGGACCCGATGGCTCTTTCTTCAGCTTGACAGCATCCCTCACTGCTGGTGGATTACCGCCACGATAGGCACCAAACACCTTGCGGCCACAGCTTCAATCAGCTGGCTCAACAAGAGAGGAACGGAACATGCTTCACTCAGACTCAATGTCCAGCACCTCCCTCGTGACATGTTCAAAGTTCTTCCGGACATGTTCAAAGTTCTTCAGGAGACTCTGCTAGGCGTTCCCAGCAGAACCTTACAATGCGTTTGGGCCTGCCAGGTCTGACCGGCATCCTCCCCTACCATCGGAGCCAGCTCACCACCAGGTGGTGGTTGGTAGAAAGCTCTGCCCCTCTCTTCACAGAGTGTCCAAAACATGAGGCCGCAAATCCCATGACACAACTACAAAGTCAATCATGCGGCCGAGGGTGTCCTTGTGCCAAGTGCACATATGGACACCCTTATGTTTGAACATTGTGTTTGTTATGGACAATCTGTGACAAGCAAAAAAGTCCAATAACAAAGCACGACTTGGGTTCAGATCCGGGTGGCCATTTTTCCCAATCACGACTCTCCAGGTTTTACTGTCGTTGCCAACATGAGCGTTGAAGTCCACCAGCAGAACAAGGGAATCACCCGAGGGAGCACTCTCCAGTACTCCCTGAAGGGAATCCAAAAAGAGTGGGTACTCTGAGCTGCTGTTTGGTGTGTAAACACAAACAACAGTCAGGACCCGTCACCCAACCCGAAGGCTGAGGGAAGCTACTATCTCGTCTATTGGGTTAAAGTCCAACGTGCAGGCTTTGAGCCGGGGGACAACAAGAATTGCCACCCCAGCCTCTCATTAGTTGCAACGCCAGTGTGGAATCTCTTCCACTCTGGCGTTGCAAGTAATGAAAGTTCAGCTCAGTCCAGCCCCTCTTGAGTGAACAGGTTCCAGAGCCCTTGCTGTGAGTCCAACTATATCTAGCCGGGAACGTCCCCACCTCATGCACCAGCTCAGGCTCCTTCCCTCCCAGCGAGGTGATGTTCCATGTCCCAAGAGCGAGCTTATGTAGCCGATAATCGGACCACCAAGTGCCCTGCCTTCGGCTGCCGCCCAGCTCACACTGCACCCTCTATGACCCAAGCCCATGAGTGGTGAGCCCTGGAAGGGGGATCCACGTTGCCTCTTCGAGCTGAGCAAGGCTGGGCCCCATGGGGACAGGCCCGTCAATCGCCATCGTGCCCCACCTCTGGGCCTGGCTCCACAGGGGAGCCACGGTGACCTGCGTCCGGGCGAAAAAAAATCTAGGTCCTCAATTGTACTTTTAATAAAGGTCTTTGAGCTGCTCTTTGTCTGATCCCTCACCTAGGACCTGTTTGTCTTGGAGGACCCTACCAGAGGGCATAGAAGCCCCCGGACAACATTTTCCTGGATCAGTAGGACACGCAAACCACAAAGGTGGCGGCTCAGAAAGCAGGTTATATAAATATAACTCCAAAACCAAACATGCAATATTTTCTAAACATGCCTGTAATATTGTATCAATGTGAGTTTTACTAGAAGCAGTTGTTTTTGTAAGGTTTGCAAATACAAAAATTAAGTTTTACTCACAATGACAAAATCACACTCAATATGACAGTTATTTAAACATAACTCATAAACTACAAATTAAATGGCTAATAATGCCTGAAATAATGAATCCTTGGGAGTTTTGCTGAGTTTTACATTTTGCAATCACAAAAAGTAGTTTTTTACTCAATATGACTGTAATGTTCTTAGAACCCTGAGATAATGGGAAAAAAAGCAATACAAATGTATTTAAACCTAACTCCTAAACAACACATGCAAAATGGCTAATAATGCCAAGGGAGACATGTAACGTTGTTAGTTTAAAAAAATGATATTTTGTAAAGATATCAAAGACACAAGCTAGTTTTTTAATTCAATATGACAGCATAACAGTCATACTAAATATGAAAGATATATAAACATAACTCCAAAACCAAACATGTGTCATGTCTAAAAATGCCTGTAGTAATGTATTTATGTGAGTTTGTAAGGTTTGCAAAAACAAAAAGTAGTTTTTTACTCAATATGAAAGTAATGTTCTTAGAATCCTGAGATAATGCGAAAAAAGCATTAAAAATGTATTCAAACACAAATTTTAAACCAAACATGTAAAATGTCTAAAAATGCCTGTAATATTGAATCTATGTAAGTTTTACTAGAATCAATTGTTTTTGTAAGGTTTGCAAATACAAAAATTAGGTTTTACACATAATGACATTATAACTGTAACACTCAATATGACAATTATTTATTTATAACTCCTAACCACACATGAAACATGTCTAATAATGCGTGAAAAAATGTATCTTTGTGAGTGTTGCTAGAAACATTTTCTTTTGTAAGGTTTGCAAAGACACAGGTTAGTTTTTTTACTCAAGATGACAGTATAACTGCCACACTCAATATGACAGTTATTTAAACATAACTCTTAAACTACACATGAAAAATGACTAACAATGCCTGAAATAATGCATTCTTGTAAGTTTTACTCGAAACATATGCTTTTTTAAGGCTTGCAAACACAAAAATTATTTTTTTACTCAATATGACAGTAATGTTCTAAAATTCTGAGATTATACGAAAAAATTAATAAAAATGATTCCAACATAATTCCTAAACCAAACATGCGAAATGTCTAAAAATGTCCGTAATATTGAATCCATGTGAGTTTTACTAGATTTATATGATTTTGTAAGGTTTGCAAATACATAAATTAGGTTTTACTCACTATGACAGTATACTGTCACACTCAATATTACAGTTATTTAAACATAACTCACACATGAAAAGTGGCTAATAATGCCTGAAATAATGCATCGTTGGCAGTTTTTACTTGAAACACATGCTTTTTTAAATCTTGCAAACACAAAAAGTAGGTTTTTTTTACTCAATATGACTGTAATGTTCTTAAAATCCTGAGATAATGCGACAAAAAATTAAAAATGTATTTAAACATTACTCCTAAACAACACAAGCAAAATGGCTAATAATGTCTGGAAACATGTATATTTGTTAGTTTTCCTACAAAAATGGTATTTTGTAAAGTTTGCATTGACACAAGCTCAGACAGTATAACAGTCATACTAAATATGAAAGTTATATAAACATAACTCCAAAACCAAACATGTGTCATGTCTAAAAATGCCTGTAATAATGTATTTATGTGAGTTTGTAAGGTTTGCAAAAACAAAAAGTAGTTTTTTACTCAATATGAAAGTAATGATCTTATAATCCTGAGATAATGCGAAAAAAGCAATTTAAATGTATTCAAAAACAACTTTTAAACCAAACATGTAAAATGTCTAAAAATGCCAGTAATATTGAACTATGTAAGTTTTCCTAGAATCAATTGTTTTTGTATGGTTTGCTAATACAAAAATTAGGTTTTACACATAATGACATTATAACTTTAACACTCAATATGAAAGTTATTTAATTATAACTCCTAAATACACATGAAACATGTCTAAAGCGTGAAAAAAATTATCTTTGTGAGTGTTGCTAGAAACATTTTCTTTTGTAAGGTTTGCAAAGACACAAGTTAGTTTTTTTAACTCAATATGACAGTATAACTGCCACACTCAATATGACAGTTATTTAAACATAACTCCTAAACCACACCTGAAAAATGGCTAATAATGCCTGAAATAATGCATCTTTGGGAGTTTTACTGGAAACATATGCTTTTTTAAGGCTTGCAAACACAAAAATTATTTGTTTACTCAATATGACAGTAATGTTCTAAAAATCCTGAGATAATTCGAAAAAAGCAATACAAATGTATTCCAACATAATTCCTAAACCAAACATGCAAAATGTCTGAAAATGCCTGTAATATTGAATCCATGTGAATTTTATTTGAATCAGTTGTAGGGTTTGCAAATACAAAAATTGGGTTTTATAACAAACACAAGTTAGTTTTTTTTACTCAATATAACAGTTTAGCTGTCATACTATAAATGAAAGTTATATAAACATGACTCCAAAACCAAACATGCATTATGTCCAAAACTGGCTGTAATATTGTATATATGTGAGTTTTACTAGAATCAGGGTTGCAAATACAAAAATTGGGTTTTATGACAGTATAATGTCACACTCAATATGACATTTATTTAAACATAACTCAAACAACACATGCAAAATGGCTAATAATGCCTGGAGACATGTTATTACGACATTAGTTTTACTACAAAAATGGTCTTTTGTAAGGTTTGCAAAGACACAAGTTAGTTTTTTTTGTATTCAATATGACAGTATAACTGTCGTAATAAATATGAAAGTTATATAAACATAACTCTAAAACCAAACGTGCATTATGTCTAAAAATGCCTGTAGTATTGTATCTGTGTGAGTTTAACTAGATTTCATTGTTTTTGTAAGGTTTGCAAATACAAAATATGGGTTTTACTCACTATGACAGTATACTGTCACACTCAATCTGACAGTTATTGACATAACTCCTAAACCACACATGCAAAATGGCTAATAATGCCTGGAGATATGTATCTTTGTGAGTTTTACTAGAAACAATATATTGTGTAAGGTTTAGTTAGTTTTTGTACTCAATTTGACAGTATAACTGTCATTCTAAATCCATCCATTTTCTTCCGCTTATCCGAGGTCGGGTTGCCTGAGCAGAAAATCCCAGACTTCCCTCTCCCCAGCCACTTCGTCCAGCTCTTCTCGGGGTATTCCGAGGCGTTCCCAGGCCAGTCGGGAGACATAGTCTTTCCAATGTGTCCTAGGTCTTCCCCGTGGCCTCCTGCCGGTCGGACTTGCCCTGAACACCTCCCTAGAGGCGTTCGGGTGGCATCCTGAGCAGATGCCCGAACCACCTCATTGGCTCCTCTCAATGCGGAGGAGCACCTGCTTTACTCTGAGTTCCTCCCGGATGACAGAGCTTCTCACCCTATCTCTAAGGGAGAGACCCACCACCCGGCAGAGGAAACGCATTTCGGCCGCTTGTACCCGTGACCTTGTCCTTTCGGTCATAACCCAAAGCTGGGAACGTAGATCGACGGTAAATTGAGAGCTTTTCCTTCTGGCTCAGCTCCTTCTTCACCACAACGGATCGATATAGCGTCCTCAATACTGAAAACGCCGCACCGATCCGCCTGTGGATCTCCCGATCCACACTATCTTCACTCGTGAACAAGACTCCTAGGTACTTGAACTCCTCCACTTGGGGCAAGATCCCTTTCCTGAGCGAGAACCATGGACTTGGACTTGGAGGTGCTGATTCTCATCCCAGTCGCTTCACACTCAAGGACCTTGCCGAGAGTATAGACCTGGTCTACCGTTCCACGACCAGGACGAAAACCACACTGTTCGTCCTGGATCCGAGTTTCCTCCTCTCCAGTACACATGAATAAACCTTACTGGGAAGGCTGAGGAGTGTGTTTCACGATAGTTGGAACACACCCTCCGGTTCCCCTTCTTAAAGAGAGGAACCACCACCCCAGTCTGCCAATCCAGAGGTACCACCCCCAATGTCCACGTGATGTTGCAGAGTCTTGTCAACCAAGACAGCCCCACAGTATCCTGAGCCTTAAGGAACTCCGGACGGAACTCATCAACACCTGGGGCCTTGCCACCGAGGAGCTTTTTAACTACCTAGGCAACCTAAGCCCCAGAAATTGGAGAGCCCACCACAGATTCCCCAGGGACTGCTTGGCCTTTCGGTATGCCCGCTGCCTCTGGAGTCCCATGAGCCAAAAGGACCCGATAGGCTCTTTCTTCAGCTTGACGGCATTTCTCACTGCTGGTAGGATTACCGCCACGACAGGCACCAAACACCTTGCTGCCACAGCTCTAATCAGTCGGCTCGACAAGAGAGGCACGGAACATGGTCCACTCAGACTCAATGTCCAGCACCTCCCTCGTGACATGTTCATAGTTCTTCCGGAGGTGGTAATTGAAACTCTCTCTGACAGGAGACTCTGCTAGCCGTTCCCAGCGGACCCTCACAATGCGTTTGGGCCTGCGAGGTCTAACGCATCCTCCACCACCATCGGAGCCAGCTCACCACCAGGTGATGATCGGCAGAGAGCTCTGCCCCTCTCTTCACCCGAGTGTCCAAAACATGAGGCCGCAAATCCCATGACACAACTACAAAGACAATCATGGAACTGCGGCCGAGGGTGTCCTGGTGCCAAGTACACATATAGACACCCTTATGTTTGAACATTGTGTTTGTTATGGACAATCCGTGACGAGCACAAAAGTCCAATAACAAAGCACCACTTAGGTTCAGATCCGGGTGGCCATTTTTCCCAATCACGACTCTCCAGGTTTCACTGTCCTTGCCAACATGAGCATTGAAGTCCCCCAACAGAACAAGGGAATCACCCGAGGGAGCACTCTCCAGTTATCCCTCAAGGGAATCCAAAAAGCATGGGTACTCTGAGCTGCTGTTTGGTGCGTAAACACAAACAACAGTCAGGACCCGTCACCCAACCCGAAGGCGGAGGGAAGCTACCATCTCGTCTACTGGGTTAAAGTCCAACGTGCAGGCTTTGAGCAACAACAATTGCCACCCCAGCCTCTCATTGCTTGCAACGCCAGAGTGGAAGAGAGTCCAGCCCCTCTTGAGAGAACAGGTTCCAGAGCCCTTGCTGTGCATCGAAGTGAGTCCAACTATATCTAGCCGGAACTTCTTCACCTCGCGCACCAGCTCAGGCTCCTTCCCTCCCAGCGAGGTGACGTTCCACATCCCAAGAGCGAGCTTATGTAGCCGATAATCGGACCGCCAAGTGTCCTGCCTTCGGCTGCCGCCCAGTTCACACTGAATCCGACCTCTATGACCTCAATGGGCCCATGAGTGGTGAGCCCATTGGAGGGTTGACCCACGTTGCCTCTTCGAGCTCCCCATGTAGACAGGCGCCCACCAGTCGCTCGCCATCGTGCCCCACCTCTGCGCCTGGCTCCACAGGAGAGCCACGGTGACCCGTGCCTGGGCGAGAAAAAAATCTAGGTCCTCGATTTGTACTTTTCATAAAGGTGTTTGAGCTGCTCTTTCTCTGATCCCTCACCTAGGACTTGTTCGTCTTGAGGGACCCTACCAGGGGGCATAGAATCCTCGGACAACATAGCTCCTAGGATCAGTGGGACACGCAAACCACAAAGGTGGCGGCTCAGAAAGGGGGTTATATAAACATAACTCCAAAACCAAACATGCAATATGTCTAAACATGCCTGTAATATTGTATTAATGTGAGTTTTACTACAATCAGTTGTTTTTGTAAGGTTTGCAAATACAAAAATTGGGTTTTATGATGGACACAAGTTAGTTTTTTTACTCATTTTAACAGTATAACTGTCATATTAAATATGAAAGTTATATAAACATAACTCCAAAACCAAACATGCATTATGTCTAAAAATGCCTGTAATATTGTATTTGTAGTTTATCTAGATTTAGTTGTTTTTGTAAGGTTTGCAAATACAAAATATGGGTTTTACTCACTATGACAGTATACTGTCACACTCAATCTGACAGTTATTTAAACATAACTCCTAAACCACACATGCAAAATAGCTAATAATGCCTGGATATATGTATCTTTGTGAATTTTACTGGGAACAACATATTGTGTAAGGTTTAGTTAGTTTTTGTACTCAATATGACAGTATAACTGTCATACTAAATCCATCCATTTTCTTCCGCTTATGGTCGGGTTATGGTCGGGTTGCGGGGGCCGCAGCCTAAGCAGAGAAGCCCAAACTTCCCTTTCTCCAGCCACTTCGTCCAGCTTTTCTCGGGGGATCCCGAGGCGTTCCCAGGCCAGCCGGGAGACATAGTGTTCCCAATGTGTCCTGGGTCTTCCCCGTGGCCTCCTGCCGGTCGGACTTGCCCTAAACACCTCCCTAGGGAGGCGTTCGGGTGGCATCCTGAGCAGATGCCCGAACCACCTCATCTGGCTCTTCTCAATGTGGAGGAGCAGCGGCTTTACTGTGAGTTCTTCCACGATGACAGAGCTTCACCTTCACCAGGGGTGTCAAACTCAAATACAGAGTGGGCCAAAGTTTGAAACTGAACAAAGCAGCGGGCCAAGGTTGAACAAATTAACCTTTTAATAGGGACCCAAACAAGTTTTGCATTGAATATTGAACAAGCAAGGATTATATAACTTTATAGTGACATGCAAAATCAAGTTTCAAATAATAATAATACTAATTAAAATATATCAATTGCATATCAAATACAATTTAAATAAAAATTGAATGCCTCTTTTCTATTTGCAGCCTTCTGAGGTAAATATCAACATTAACTTTTTCCACAGGCCAATAAATTTAAAAATAAAATAACAATGAATAAAACAACCACTCAGGACTTTATACTGCTCAGTTTGCAACACACTGATCTAATTTGATACCTGGCATCTTTTTTTGGATACTAGTTCTTTAATGTTGGGGCTCAGGCTTTGAGCCGAGGCAACTTTCATTATCGAACGAAGCCATATCTCATACACCTAATTCTAACATCGTTCAGACCCAGTCACAAGATATGTGCAGTTTCAGCAAGCATACACAAATGAATGCAAAGCATACTTCATCAACAGCGATACAGGTTACACTGAGGGTGCCGGTATAAAAAACGTTAACACTGTTAGAAATATACGCCACACTGTGAACCCACACCAAACAAGAATAAAAAACACTTTTCGGGAGAACATCCGCACCGTAACACAACATAAACACAAAAGAACAAATACCCAGAATCCTTTGCAGCACTAACTCTTTCGGGATGCTACAAAATACACCCCCGCTACCACCAAACCACCCCCACCCACACACACACACACCTTGCAGCGTCCCGGAAGATTTAGTTCTTAGGGCAGTGGTTCTCAACCTTTTTTCAGTGATGTACCCCTGTGAACATTTTTTTAATTCAAGTACCCCCTAATCAGAGCAAAGCATTTTTGGTTGAAAAAAAAGAGATAAAGAAGTAAAATACAGCACTATGTCATCAGTTTCTGGTTTATTAAATTGCATAACAGCGCAAAATATTGCTCATTTGTTGTGGTCTTTCTTGGACTATTTGGAAAAAAAAGAATTAAAAATAACTAAAAACTTGTTGAAAAATAAACAAGTGATTCAATTATAAATAAAGATTTTTACACATAGAAGTAATCAGAGGTGTGGACTCGAGTCACATGACTTGGACTCGAGTCAGACTCGAGTCATGAATTTGATGACTTTAGACTCGACTTGACAAAATGTAAAGAGACTTGCAACTCGACTTAGACTTTAACATCAATGACTTGTGACTTCACTTGGACTTGAGCCTTTTGACTTGACATGACTTGCTACTTTCCCCAAAACCCAAAGCTTAAAAAGTTATTTGGGAGTGCTCCGTATCTTTCATTTTGTATGTGTCTGTCTATCAGCGTGTGTGCTGCGTGTCAGCGTGTGTGCTCTCAGTACAACAGCCAATCAAATTAGATCTACATTGTTTTCATCACACAGCATTGATCCAATCAAATTGCAGGACAACCAATGAACAAGAGTTGTCAAACAACGCGCCAGTGAGAAAGATTTATACCAAAGTTGGTTTTGTTCGGGTATAAAAACTACGACTTGGTCAACGAATTGCCGTATGCAAATTACGCAGTTCGAATATTACAGACGGAGACGCAACAACTTCCAACTTCGTTCGACATTTGAAGTTGCACAAAGAAGGGTAAGTTTTGAATGTAAGATAACGTTTATTGGCTAAGTAACATGACTTTTATTTGCTGTGTAGTTAAATCAGTGAGGCTGTAAACTCACTGCTAACGTCATAACCATAGACATCTTATAAGGGTACACAGCATCGAGCGCTACTGCCTACTGGCGCAGACGAGACGCGGGGCTGCCATCTTGGAGTGGTGATCCGCTCCACTCAGTGCAATTCATTTGGCAGGAGCAATGAACTGTCAACGCATTTAATTCATTTTACCTCACTGAATACCACTCATTTTCACGCGCTTTTTTGTCATACGTGTAGCTATGATAACGGACACATGTTTTATTATTCATAGTTTGCTTAACAGTAATAGAATATTCTTATACGCTATAAGTGACCAGACGTCCGAGATTAAAACTGGGAATATAATCCCAGAGAAGGGGGAAAAAAACGGTCAGCTATTTTTAAATTGAAGAAACAATATGATTACGTTACTATGCTACATAAACAATGTATGAATACATTAGATATCTATATATCTTATAGACCGTATCTCTGTTGCTGCAGCAGCAGAGAGTTTATTCTGTCTTGACACTTTGTATTGATATTTTGTATTACATTCTTCCCTTAAATGATCATGTTTACAGTGATTGTTATATATGTATTTTTTATGTATGTCGCTTTGGATAAAAGCGTCTGCCAAGTACTTAAACATATATAAACACCTGAAAGTCTTTATATCAGCTAAAACCACCAATGTGTTTCACAGGATTCAGAATAAAACCAAATTCTGTTTTACCCAACAATGTTAGTATTTGAATATTGTTACTTGAAGACTTATTCCTGGTTACAATTATACTGTTAAGAAAGTATTGTCTTATATTTTGCCTAAAATGAGAATGCATTATAATCAATGGCGGCTGGTGAATTTTGTTTTAGGTGGGGCAGAAAGTTTGTAAACCAAACCCCTGTAGGGGCGTCATCCTCCCCCAGAAGATTTATTTGTGATTTTCACATACAAATATTGAAGATCTTTGCTCCTTCTCAACTCTGTGGTAATGTTATTTTCATAAAATACAACCAATAGTACGTTAATGTTAAATCTTACTTGTGAAAAGTAATCCCCCGATTCCTATTTTCAACAGTCCGCTCATTTGAGCAGGAAAACGCTGAACCCCAGCCCGGCATCTTTGTCAACTGTCAGTTTAGGCTACTCGCCAGCTCCTCATCACCACTTCAAGATGCAAATTGCTCGCGTCACAGCAACCAATATTGCGTCTACTTATAAGATGTTTATGGTTATAACGTCATTTCAAACACGGCAATATGTTGCTTCCACTGCAGTTTGCTACCTTATTCATACTTTTTGTCAAGTGATTTTTTAAGCAGGGTTGCATGAGGTACCTATACTTAACGTTACGTTAGTCAATGTATCACACACAGTAACATAACGTTAGACGGCGGTCAGCAGCACCGCGTATTTTAGCCACCTACAAAAAGACAAACATAGTCAAATAAAGGTCAGTTAAAATATATACTATATTAAGAATATGTGTACATATTGCATAGGGCCCTGACATCTAAAAAGTACAACTCTGTTCATTGTTATGTTCATGTATTTGTTATGTTTTTCATGTGTACGCACACATCAACACACATACAGTATGAGATGAGATCAATGAGATAAGGTAAGAACAGAATAGAAACTGCTGTGGAACTAGTTACAATGCAATATGCCATGGAAATACAATGTTATAAATAAATGATAAATGGGTTATACTTGTATAGCGCTTTTCTACCTTCAAGGTACTCAAAGCGCTTTGACAGTATTTCCACATTCACCCATTCACACACACATTCACACACTGATGGCGGGAGCTGCCATGCAAGGCGCTAACCAGCAGCCATCAGAGGCAAAGGGTGAAGTGTCTTGCCCAAGGACACAACGGACGTGACTAGGAAGGTAGAAGGTGGGGATTGAACCCCAGTAACCAGCAACACTCCGATTGCTGGCACAGCCACTCTACCAACTTCGCCAAGTCGTTAACACTTTTGTACAAATAAGTACAGTTGCACTTGTTTTTGAAAATGTGTTTATTCTGTAAAGGAATGAGTTAAATGTTTAAAATTGTTTAAACTATTAAAATGACTGGTTAATAGTGCTATTATGAAGTGCAATGTCAGTACAATTTTCTTTCCTGCTATTTCAAATGCACTTGTTTTAATAAATAAATACAGCGGTTTAAAAGCATACACAATCTGTGTAAAAATATTAGTCTGTGGTCAAAAGGACTTGAAAGGACTCGAAACTCAAAATGCAGGACTTGTGACTTGACTTGAGACTTTCCAGTCTTGACTTTGGACTTGACTCGGGACTTGCCTGTCTTGACTCGGGACTTGACTCGAGACTTGAGGGCAAAGACTTGAGACTTACTTGTGACTTGCAAAGCAATGACTTGGTCCCACCTCTGGAAGTAATCAACTTAAAGGCCTACTGAAAGCCACTACTACCGACCACGCAGTCTGATAGTTTATATATTAATGATGAAATCTTAACATTGCAACACATGCCAATACGGCCGGGTTAACTTATAAAGTGACATTTTAAAATTCCCGGGAAATATCCGGCTGAAACATCGCGGTATGATGACGTATGCGCGTGACGAAGTCCGAGTAACGGAAGTTATGGTACCCCGTAGAATCCTATACAAAAAGCTCTGTTTTCATTTCATAATTCCACAGTATTCTGGACATCTTTTGCAATTTTTTTAATGAACAATGAAGGCTGCAAAGAAGACAGTTGTAGGTGGGATCAGTGTATTAGCAGCGGACTACAGCAACACAACCAGGAGGACTTTGTTGGAGCGCTAGCCGCGCTACCCGCGCTACCCGCGCTAGCCGCCGACTTCACCTTGACTTCCTACGTCTCCGGGCCGCCAAACGCATCGGGTGAAGTCCTTCGTCCTTCTGCAGATCGCTGGAACGCAGGTGAGCACAGGTGTTGATGAGCAAATGAGGGCTGGCTGGCGTAGGTGGAGAGCTAATGTTTTTAGCATAGCTCTGTGCAGTCCGGTTGCTAAGTTAGCTTCAATGGCGTCGTTAGCACAGCATTGTTAACCTTCGCCAGCCTGGAAAGCATTAACCGTTGAAAGATATATATATATCTTCATATATCCATATTTTGTGTTACTTATTAATTTTCATAGTCATATTACATATAGCTAATGTTCCATATTGTACTCTTTGCTTTTCTTTTCATCCCATGACAAAGTGCTCGCACTTGGGCCGGCCTTGAAGTAGAAGGCAGAGAGGAGGAATTCCTCCTTCCTGTGCTTCCCAGGCCGACTCAAGATAAGAGACAATGAGCATGTGTTTGAGGTGAGACAAGTGAGGGCGGGGGGAGATACTGAAGAGGAGAGGGCTTTCCGGGAAGTTTTCAGATCAACTTGGGCTACGCATTTGTATGTGTTGTTCGAGGCTGGTCTCTATTCTCAAATATTTGACAATAAATTATAAAATACCTATTCTATGCTTGGTGGTACCTTTTGAGTTCAGTTGATATGTCATTAAGGAACTTGGGACTGACCAGCGTTTTACATCCCACTTGGAGGAACATCTGGTCAAACGCAACAATTTGGGGGCTTCGTCCGAGATGACACGCTGACAATTGGACCTTCTCTTGCAATCTTCTGGACAGACTCACATGGCCAAAACATAATTCAAGGTAAGCAGAACCTTTCTTTTTAGATAAAATCTGCATTAGGAGTCTGCCCAGAAGTCTGTAAGTTAAACACTGCTTCGTACCCCAGACACAGAATGGTGATTTTGATAGATTGATTGCATTTTTGCCGAGCCTGCCATTGCATTAAAATTGTAAATAAGTGGTCAACTCACGTCATTGTGTCTCGATTACCGTGACGGGCAGTTTCATTGACGAGTGAACTAATAGTTGGGTGTGGCTCACCCTGGGTAGTTGGTCGCCGCCTAAAAGAGTAACGGGTTGGATGCCCATCATATGGTACAGTAAATACTCCCCGGTTGTGAGATCCCTGTTGACATTTTTATGTGCACACAAACTAAGGATGGGTTGGAGGCCATTTGTAAAATACGATAAATACTCCCCGGTTGCGAGATCCCTACGGCATTAACGTGTGCGTTAAAATTAAGAATCGTACGGGAGGAGGCCCTTCTGTACCATATGATAAATTCCACGGCTGGAGGCCATTTGTAATAAATACAATAAAGATTCCCCGGTTGCGAGGTCCGGGCGACACTTTAGTGTGCGCTAAAATTAAGGAAAAATAGACACAATGGCCAAGGAGTGTGACAGAAAAGAATGTGATGGCGGCTGGGGAAAATGTGATGAATCATTACTGTTTAATAATCAATTGAATGCACTGTTGTCGACAATGGAATTAGCAGGTAGAGTTTAAAAAGAAAAAAAAAAAAAAAGAAAAGAGAACGTTCCTTGAAAGGGTTAAGAGGGAGTTTACAATACTCGAAAAGTTGTGAACTCAAACGTCTGGTAAAATAAAAAATAAAATAAAAAAGTAACTGGAAGTTTTATGGTAAAGTGAAACGCAGAGAGAGTGCTTACGTGTGTGTGTGCGTAGGGCTGTAGGCACTTGCTTGTGTGTGCGTGAGTGCTTACACGTGCATGTGTGTGTGTGCGCTGGTGAAAATGGTCAAGAAAAAAAAAAAAAAGAGCAGGGTTGGTGCTGGAGAATTTAAGAGTTTAGCGTATGATAAAAGTAAACGGGGATTACGTGGAAAAACGAAATGCAGCAAAAGAAACGATGATTAATGACAGAATGAACTGATTGGTTTTTTGTCTGCCACGCATGCGCAAGACAATTCAAACGACCCGCCCAGACTTTGACTAGGACACCGCCCCCTACTCCAGTGACAAGAGAAGGAGGTATTAACACGCCCCCTCTAAGATTAATCCTGCCTCCGAAAATTAACCCCTTGTACACGTCTGACCATTTTCTCCGGCAGACATTTTTGACACATGACATTAACACTTTGGACATACTCCAATATAAGTTTCTTGCCGATGCATACATGCAAGCCATTGTTGACCTTGCTTTCCCACCTGTACCTCCGGGAGGGAACCTTTGGCCAAACACTTTGGACAAAGTTAACCCTGATATACACGGTGCCAAAAACAATATATGGCAGGACATTTTATTCATCCCATGCAAAATAGGGCTAATGACAGAGCAACAAGGAAACGACTACTTAAATTACAGATCGCTGAAGATAAAAGGTTAAAAGAACCAAAAGGTCAAAGATCAGCTAAGGTATATTCGGCAGTGGGTGACCTTGCTTTTGAGTTCCAACAGGTGAAGGAAAGAATCCTCAACAGACGTGCGACCAGACGGTTGGACTCGGGTGGTGGACAACACGGTGCTTCAAAACCAGTCCGGGGTGGAAACTGTTTCGGCTGTGACCAGCCTGGTCACTGGAGTCGTGACTGTCCGAACATTTCCGAACAGGAAATGTTCCGTAGTGCCAACAAACGAACACAAAAGCGTGGCAAAGGACGCCCACCGCAGGAGCCCCAGCAGGAGATACAGACTGGCCCCCTGCTGGACATGAGTGTCAACGGACAATGTTATGAGTTCGTGATTGACACTGGCGCCACCCATTCGATTCTGAATGCAGAGGTACCAAAGAAACTGTGTGCTTCCTCTTTAAAGGTTGAAGGCTTCGCTGGGGTCACAAGAAGGTTACCTGTCACCAAACCACTTCCGGTTCAGATTGCGGGACACACACTAAAGCACCCCTTCGTGTTTGACCTGCACACACCCTGCCAGATTGCTGGACCTCCTTTACAGACTGTACCCTGACATTCAAATCGCACAGAAGGAACATTCCTGGTGTTACCTGACGGCTCAACCACCAAGCTGCGACACCACTACCAAGGCTCCTACCACAGCCTGAAACAACAGGAATGGCTGACATCCAACTGCTCTAACAGTGAAAACCCTGACTGGCTGAGATGCTTCCGTGTGTTCTGCCACCCGACTCGCCATATGTTATGATCACCAGTTAGACACTCATACCAGGAGACCTTTAACTCCTCTGTATATTTATTTTTGTTGGAACTCAAGGTGTGGTTGCTCATGTTGACCTATCTTTGAAACAACTAGCATGGTATAAGATGGACACAATTGTGTCCCACATTGTTCCCTTGCTCTCTGTCTCGCCTACAAAACCAAAGAACTTAGGTCCAATGATAAGACACGGCGTAGCTGCCAAACATTACACCGACACCCAAATACCACATTTTCAATTGTTTAGGTTTAGCACATAGTTGTGTTAAACACATAACTATGGGCTGCACTTTAGACACCTGTAGGCTACGAGGAGCTAGCAGCTACACAACAGCTGAGCTAAAACGACACATTACACATTTAAGAATATCAAATAATTATAGTTGCTCATTACATACACAAAGTTGCCATGGCAGAAGTCTGATAGAAAGTATTCAGTAACAAACGTGTCCGCATCATTCGACTTTCTACAACATGAGCTTGACTTAATCAATTATTGGGGCCACCAGGTGTGGTAAAATTTCAAAATACTATTGCTAAAGCATCCACCATAAGGGTAGTATTTTTCTTGTATTTGTGACAATATAAATATGAGCATATGTTGTTACTTTCACCATATTGAATAAGTTACATAAAAGTTAGGGTTTAGTTGAGTTTGAGTTATTTGTGATATTGCTAAGGGGTCCCCTACCCTAACAACACCCCCAGTGGACCACAGAGGCTAAAGAGACTATCATTGACCTCAAACATGACTTGTCCTCCGCTACTTGGCTATTAGTTGACCTTTTTCTTAGATGTTTCTGAAAGTGATAGTATGACTAACACAGTCCTTTTTTCAGAAACAGAAGGGGGTGAGTGAGGGTGGATACAGACTCCTTGGAACAAAATCGACAATCATCCGACTCTGACACATTCCATAGTTTTAACATTTTTCCCGTGGGTAAGAAGTTATAACTAATTTTAATTTGAAAATAACGATTTTACACATCGATAGTACTTTAGTAAATCACATTTAGAATATGGAGGAGGTGAGGGTGAACCAGGTATAGTCTTTGATTTCACTGATATGATCAATACGGTACAAGGGAAAAGGTACGTACTGACTTGTGTTGACAATTACAGTGGTTGGCCGGAAGCAACAACAGCCTCAAAAGAGGATGCAACCAGTAATTAAATGACTTGTGAATGACCTAGTACCCCGACATGGTTTCCCCAAAAAGGATTAGGTCAGACAACGGCAACCATTTAAAAAAAAAAAAAAAAAAACCTCACTTAGCCTTGGTCGAAAAGGCTTTCGGACTAGAACACAGGTTTGGGGTACCATCCTGAGTCCCAAGGTAAGGTTGAAAGGATGGACCAGAACATTAAAAACTAATTGGCTAAAATCTGTGCACAGACCAAATTTAATTGGATTGACATGTTGCAATTAGCGTTAATGATCATTCGAAGGTCCGTGAATAAAACTGTTTTACCGCCCTTTGAGTTTTTTCACCCTATGAGCTGCATACAGGTCAGCCCAGGACCAGCAGCCGCCATGGAAGGAGGACTCAGCGTAAAACCAAAATGGTATTTTACACAAAAAATGCAGAATTTGTGTGCCAGTTCTTCTGTACAGATACGAGGATGACAGCCCGCCACTCCAGATTCCCTTCCGGCCGCTGAGAGGGTCAAGATCTAGGTCATCAAACGCAAGTGGACGGAGCCCAGGTGGACTGGTCCCTTCAAGGTCGTGGAACGGACGTCTCACGCCCTTCGACTAGCTGGTAAAGGGGACACCTGGTACCACCTCTCCCTCTGCACTCCTGCTGAAGAACCTGACAGATCACCAGCGGATGTCATTGCTGACATAGCCACATCATCTGCCCCACTCGACCCCCTAGCAGTGCCTTTTGAGCCTGAGGCAGCTGAAGAAGAACGGGAGCATAAAACGACTCATTTTTAGTGTGTGTGTTAACGAAGTAACACACATAAGGGGTGACCATGCTAGTAACCTCTCCCCCTCTAGGTCATAGAAGAGCGAGGCTTTAATTACACACACATAATCCTACAGCCCAGAAGACGACGCTGAGAGAGAGATTTTCTACCTATATTACTCTTTTTAACTTCTATATTGTATATCCTTATTTGAGACCAGCCTTTATACTCGAAGTTATCCAATTTCTCTTGCTTGTTTTCAGCATAACTATCTGTGTCGTTATATTAAGTGAAAAGTTTGATGTTTATCCCCGTTTCGTTACCTGAATTACTCTGATTTTGATAGACGAAAAGCAGGATGTTACGCCCAGAAGTATTTCCTGACGGATTGGTGTTTAGGCTTGTTCTACTGTTCTTGTGCCTCAGTCCTTCCTTCCCGACGACAGTGACTGACAAGTGTCTTAGAACATACGGCGGACTTGAAATAGACTGGGTTAGGGGGGATAGCAAGACTTATTTTTTGACCTGTGCAGTGTGATTAATTACGGGGGACACAATAGCTATTACCGTGGTAATAACCTCTATATTTGTGACGACTCAACCCTGAACCATTGGTGTCGGATGCAGACAACATACGCTGGTAAGTGGTGCCCATCGTCCCTTTTATATTGTTTTGGGGGTTGACCTGACTGATACAGACTCTAAAGGAATTATTAAAATTAATGTCCTTGAGAGGGCGTTAACTACCTCTACACCCTCTGTAGCACCTAAAGTACCACCCCACCTTGGTGGTGTTTCAAAGGCTCTCACATCTGTGCGTGCTAATGACATCACCACCGAAGGCCTGGTAACTTTGACCTTAGGAGCGGGTACAGGTAAACCTGTGGCTCAGGTGGATGCCAAAACCTGGGTGACTGTGTTGCTTGTTCCGCTGGACGTCCCTTTCCCCACACTTACCCCGCCCCTTTTAAGTTGACTGACATAAATGGCTCAAACTGTCTTATTTCCTTGTTCTCTGAACCCACGCCACCAGGGTGCGATTTGTTGGCTAGTGTGTACCCTCCTGTTGACAATTCCACCCGACTTCTTCCATTTGTGGCCCAAAAGCTGAATTACACGTGTTTTCAATTCAAAGGACCCTCTTCGTCCCCCAACAAATTGGGTGACATTAACCCTTCCTGGTGCACCACACTGATAGATGGCTCAAGGATAGGCCCTTGGGCACGAGCTGACTTATTCTGGTATTGTGGGGAGCACAGATTGTACATTAGAATCCCAACCTTATCCGTAGGGCTTTGTGCTATGGTTAGACTGGTGACCCCACTCACCCTAGTGGGTACCAAATTAACTCCCCTTGTAACTCCTGTCTCAGCGGCCTCTCTAACTTCTCGCCGACGCCACCATGTTTTATCTCGGAGGAGTGTAAAGGGCTCCTTTGATCTGATGAGGAACCCTGATGGTGTTTACTTTGATGCAATAGGCCAACCAAGAGGGGTTCCCTCACAGCACAAATTGTGGTGTGAATCCTGTGCAGGTTTCGAGAACCTTCCTATCATTGGTGCTATTTTCCCTGTGACTGCTACTAAAAATGTAGAACGCATTAACTATGTTTTTTATAATCAGTGAAGACTGACCAACCTGACTCGTGACGCCGTTGAGGGACTTGCTGAACAACTTGCCCCGACCTCCCTCATGGCCATCCAGAACCGCATAGCCCTTGACCGCATCCTAGCCAAGGAAGAAGGTGTGTGTGTGCAATGTTTGGTGACCAATGCTGTACCTTCATTCCTAACAATGCTGCCCCCGATGGCTCGGTCCAGAGCGCCTTAGAAGGCCTCAGAGCCTAAGAACTTACTGAAGTTTCCGGTGTCTCTGACCCCTTTAAAGATTGGCTTCATAACACCTTTGGCAGGTGGTCTGACCTAATTAAGTCGGCCCTGGTCTCCATTGGAGTTTTCTTGGCCGTCATAACCTCATGCGGATGCTTTATTGCCCCTTGTGCTAGGTCTCTATGCACCCGCATCATTGTTAGAGCTGTCAAAGGTCAACCCCACCCTGGTTCTGGGCTTGCTATGTCACTGAAGGGGGTCAAGCATAGTGGTGACTTTCAGGGACCGTTAGTTTCCTTCCCTGACAATGACGACATTGACGTTGACTCCCTCCTTCTCTCTCCCATGTAACTATGGTTTGATTGTTTATCGATAGCTTGCTCGAAAACCAAAACAGCACCTACTTTAATGTAGGGAGTGCTTTAGAGGTGTTGCTCTCGTAGGAGAGATCTTTTGGATAAGATCTGAAGGGGGAATTGAAAGATATATATATATATTCATATATCCATATTTTGTGTTGCTTATTAATTTTCATAGTCATATTACATATAGCTAATGTTCCATATTGTACTCTTTGCTTTTCTTTTCATCCCATGACAAAGTGCTCGCACTTGGGCCGGCCTTGAAGTAGAAGGCAGAGAGGAGGAATTCCTCCTTCCTGTGCTTCCCAGGCCGACTCAAGATAAGAGACAATGAGCATGTGTTTGAGGTGAGACAAGTGAGGGCGGGGGGAGATACTGAAGAGGAGAGGGCTTTCCGGGAAGTTGCCAGATCAACTTGGGCTACGCATTTGGATGTGTTGTTCGAGGCTGGTCTCTATTCTCAAATATTTGACAATAAAATTAGAAAATACCTATTCTGTGATTGGTGTATATTCGAGATCAGTTTATGTGTCATCTAAGTAACTTGGGACTGACCAGCGTTTTACATCCCACTTGGAGGAACATCTGGTCAAACGCAACACAGCCTACCTGTATTGCTGTCACAGAGACGTGGCTCACTGCACATTCCTCAACAGACTGTGTCCAAATACAGGGATACACTTTCCACAGTCGTCCCCGAGCCTTGTGTTACAGTAGCAATGATTTCAAATTAGCTGATATTAGAGATTTACAACATGGCGGAGTAGGTTTATGTTGTAGATAATTCGGACTGTGAGATTCTGCAGGTGCCCGATTTAAATCTGGAGTGTTTGGTGTGCCTGTTTACCAAAGAAAACATTTTGATGGCAGTCATTTATCGTCCGCCATCTTACCCAAATTTACTTTTTAAATCCAATCTGGTGAGGTTACTTGATTGGGTCACTCCACTCAGTAACACAATTGTTATAATGGGAGATTTTAATGAAGACATTCTCAAACATTCATCAATTTCTAAATTAATGGGCCAAAATGGATTTTCGCAGCATGTAACACAAGCGACTACAGAGAATGGGACATTAATTGACCACGTTTATGTCAAAACAACGCAGTATGCTGTGGATTGTGCAGTGCTGTCCACTTATTTCAGTGACCACGAAGCCATCCTGTGTGCTTTTCGTGGTCAAGATGAAGGTGATGCGTTTAATTTGGAGTTGTTGTTTGCAGAGCAGTTTGCTGAAGAAGAGGGTCCCTAAGCATCGTCTCAACCCCCAAGATGGATTAGCTTGCTGGAATAAGACATTTTTAACATGCATGTGAAAAAGTGCAATATATTTATCTGTACAGTAATCTATTTATTATATATATATTTATTATATATATATTATATAGTATTTTTATATATTTATTTATTTATATATGCACCTTATTGCTTTTTTTTCTTATATATATATTTATTATAGAGTATTTTTATATATTTATTTATTTATATATGCACCTTAGTGCTTTTTTTTATCCTGCACTCCTGATAGGCGTCCTCCTCCCTTAGCCAGGCTTGCACCTGACCGCAGCGTTTAGATTGGTGTTTGCATGTTTTGCTTCTTCTGGTGTCATCGCTGATTTTTTCATGTTCTGTTCATGCTGTTTCATGCAGTACCTCTGCTTTTCTCATGCTGCATGCCTTACAAAGTATGTTTGTTTTGTTTATTCATAGCCACAGTTAGCGACTTTTGTTTGTCTATAGTTGAGGCTAAGTGTTAATTTTTTTGTCTCCGCCTTGTGCGCGCCTTTTCTTTGCACCCTTACCTTCACGCCATCTCCCGTCACTTTCCTTTGCATGCCGGAATAACATACCTCAACCCCAGTCCTCGCTATGTCCCTGGTTTTTCTTTTGGTCCTTCTGGTGTCGTCTATTTTTTTCCTGCTCTCTTCATGCTGTTTCATGCAATACCTCTGCTCTTCTCATGCTGCATGCCTTACAAAGTGTTTTTTTTTTTTGGTTTATTCATAGCCACAGTTTGCGACTTTGGTTTCATGTCTATAGTTGACGCTAAGTGTTAGTTTTATTTGTCTCCGCCTTGTGCGCGCCTTTTCTTTGCACCCTTACCTTCACGCCATCTCCCGCCACTTTTCTTTGCATGCCGGAACAAAGTACTTTTTGATTGATTAATTGATTGAGACTTTTATTAGTCTGTTGCACAGTGAAGTACATATTCTGTACAATTCACCACTAAATGGTAACACCCCAATAAGTACGTGCTTTGTTCCGTGTTCAACGTTTGCATGCCTGGGGGACAATGGATCAGCGTTCACGTCGCGTCCCCTGTCAGTACCCACGTTCACCTGGGGAAACCAATGATCCCACCTGTACATCTTTATATTCTCTCAGGGACTGTTTGCACGTCTTGTTTGTATGGGGTTTAAATGTACAGATACCAGGATACAGAGAAGGTAGGTAATGTGCAGGTAATGATATGACTGGGTGATGGCAGGAAGCACCAGCGTAGCGTGACATACACGGGGCATGTGCAGGAGCCAGCTGTGAAGCAGATGTCAGGTGAGTGGATATCTCAGCTGGAGCCAGTTATCCAGTTATCTAATCACCTGTGTCTTTATTAGCAGCGTTGGTGACCACAGAAGCTGAGAAGCAAGGAAAGACTTTGTGAGGAAAAAAGAATAAGAAATACTTTCTGAAGGAGAAAAGACATTGTGAGAAATAAACGATTGTAAACCTGGAAAAGCCGGCTGGCTGTCAGTCTGTCGGTCCTGAAACAACCCCACGCCACAAGACGTGTCACATACTACCATTACAACTACTACAATAATAACTGCCCCTGCTACTACTACTACTATTTCTACTACACATATTAATAATAACTTAATACTACAATAGCTGCTGTTACTACCACTACTACTACTAATAATAATACACAATAGCTGCTGCTGCTGCTACTACTAATACTACTACAATTACTATCACTACCAATGCTACAATTGCTGATTTTAATACTACAATTACTACTATTAAAATTGCAAATGTTACTAACAATACTTATTAGACTACAATAGCTGCTGCTGCTACTACTAATATTACATCTACGACTACTACTACTTATACCTTTGCGGTTGTTAATTATACTACAATTGCTACTACTAATGCTGCTGTTACTATTACTAAAAATACTACAAAAACTGCTGCTACTTCTATTACAATTACTGCTTATAATACTAAAATTAGTACACCTAGTCACAATGCTACACTTACTACTACAAATGCTACTGTTACTAATACTACAAATAATGCAATTACTACTACACATGCTGCTGTTACTTATATTAAAATACAATACCTGCTACTGCTACTAATACTACTATTACAATACGTGTTAATAATAATACTACAATTACTACGCCTACCAGTCACAATGCTACACTTACTACTACTACAAATGCTACTGTTACTAATACTACAATTACTACTACTACAAATGCTGTTACTAATACAATTACTACTACTACAAATGCTGTTACTAATATTACAAATACATTTACTTTTGCTACTACTACTATTACAATTACTGCCAATAGTAATTACTACGACTACTAACAGCCATACTACAACTACTAATCATAATACTACAGTTACTACTACTACTACTAGTAATTATACAATTACTACTACTAATAGTAATACTATAACTACTACTAATACTACAATTGTTACTAACACCTAAACTACTAGTTTTACTACTGGTATTACAGCTATAACTACTACCAGTACCAATATCGTAGAGAAACTAAACAAAAACCCTCTATGTAGGTCTCACTCAGGACTACCACTGGAAAAAAGTATTGGGACACCTAGGACTAGCACCTGCCAAAATGCGGACCCGACCAATGCTGCTTGCAGCTTTAATTTTGATTATTGTTTCTCAGCTGATTGTAAATGTTGCAGTTTATAAATAAAGGTTTATAAAAAATAAATAAAAAGTAGCCTCTGCGCATAGCATAGATCCAACAAATCTATGACTAAATTAATCGCCAACTATTTTTATAATCGATTAGTTGTTGCAGCCCTAATATATATATATATATATATATATATATATATATATATATATTGTGATGTGCGGTCACAAACCAACCTCCCAGAGACAGTTCTGTTTAAAGTTCAAACGCCGCAGCTTTGTTTTATTCAGTCGGTTTTCTGAATAAAGGTTAACTTAACGTTCTCCCGATTGGGGCTTCCATTGAAACAAACAAATTGTCACTTTTTCCACGTCTTGATCATGTCTCCTAAATTGCCTGGAACATATAGCAGAGAAAAAACTGATCAGTGCAAAGTTCAATAAACCACAGCATTCAATGAATCAAACATCTTACACATTTAGCAGACTAATTTACAAACTATATTTCAGTGGAGCAACACACTTACCGCCCGATGGAAGCAGACCTTTCCCAGCCACACAATGAGTCAAACACTGAGGTGCTATTTAACTCAAACACAGTGATTGCCAACCTGACACAGCTGCCTTGGGGCAGGTGGCCACACACCAGCCTGATTGAGGATACAATTAGGGATGTACTTCCCTTCAATGACCACACTTAAAGAGTGGCGGAGTTTGACCCCCTGGTGCATGCTTTCACTGTGATGGCTGGCCCTCTGCCCAGTCTCACCTGTTCGGAGGTATTGTGATGCTCCACATATCCCCCCCTAAGCTCCTTGTTGGTACGAGGAGCTTCCTGTTCCTCATCTTCGTAGCGGCGGGACATCGCGTCGGCGGATATCCTTTCCAGGGCGGTGCTCGACGGTGAATTTATAATTTTGCAGTTCCAGGAACCAGCGTGTCACCCGAGCGTTGCTGTCCTTATTGGTGGCCATCCATTTGAGGGGGGCGTGGTCGGTCACCAGAGTGAAGCGTCTTCCCCATAGGTAATACCTGAGATGGTGGATGGCCCACTTCACAGCAAGACACTCCTTCTCCACGATAGAGTAATTTTTCTCGTGCTTTAGCAGTTTTCGGCTAATGAAGGTTACGGGGTGTTCATCGGCGCCAACCAATTGGGCTAGGACTGCCCCGATCCCCGTGCCAGAGGCATCTGTGTGGAGGACGAATGGCTTCGTGAAGTCAGGTGCAACAAGGATGGGTTCCGCACACAGAGCCTGCTTTAACTTCTCGAAGGCCCCTTCTGTTGTTTCGGTGGTCCAAGATACTCGGTGGGTTGACCGTTGGCGAGTGAGGTCATTGAGGGGGGCTGCTATTGTGGCAAAGTCTTTGATAAACTTCTGGTAGTAGCCGATCAGACCTAAGAAGGACTGCACCTGTCTTTTAGTGATGGGGCGGGGCCAATTCCGTATCTTCTCCACCTTCTGGGCTTGGGTCGCACACACCCGCGGCCTATTGTATACCCGAGGTAGTCGGTTTCGGTCCATCCTACCCGGCACTTCTTGGCGTTCGCTGTTAGACCAGCCTGACGAAGGGCCCTGAGGACAGCCTCCAGGTGTTCCAGATGGTGGGCCCAGGTGGCGCTGTGGACCACGATGTGATCAAGGTAGGCGGCTGCATAGGCTTGGTGAGGACGAAGGATTCGGTCCATCATGCGCTGGAAGGTCGCAGGGGCCCCGTGGATGCCGAAGGGGAGGACAGTGTACTGGAACAAGCCATCTGGAGTTGAGAAGGCCGTCTTGGGTTTGGCTCTCTGGGTCAGGGGTACCTGCCAATAACCTTTTGTCAAGTCCATGGTGCTGACGAAGCGGGCAGGTCCAAGGCGGTCAATCAGCTCATCGGCTCTAGGCATGGGATATGCATCGAAGGTGGATATTTCGTTTAATTTTCGGAAGTCATTGCAAAACCTCAAGGAGCCATCTGGTTTAGGGACGATGACGATTGGACTGGACCAAGGGCTGTAGGATTTTTCACTGACACCTTGGTCAAGCATCTTTTTTACCTCTTATTTTATCGCTTCCCTCCGTGCTTCTGGGACCCTGTATGGTCGTTGCCTGACCACCTTCCCAGGCGGGGTCTCTATGTCATGTTCTATGACATGGGTGCGCCCGAGCTTCTCTGCAAAAATGTCCCGGTAGCGGCCCAAGAGCTCTTGGACTTGTGTTGGGCCAAGGTCCACCCCTACATTGACGGCGGGTTTCTGGGAAGAGAGGTTCGTTAGAAGGGCAGGGCTAGGCAAAGGTGCAGCAGTGTGCCATCTTTTCAAAACATTTACATGGTACAGCTGCAAACCTTTCCTCCGGCCGGGTTGCTGCACACGGTAGTTTACGGCCCCCACTCACTCAACGATCTCGTACGGGCCGTGCCATTTAGCCAAGAATTTGCACTCAGCTGTCGGGACCAACACTAAGACAAGGTCACCCACCTTAAACTCACGGAGATGGGCGCCCTTGTTGTATGTTCGTGCCTGGGCAGCTTGAGCCTTCTCCATATGATCCCGGACCAGTGGCCATACCCTTTCGGCTCTCTCCTGTAGGTGTTCCACATGGTCTAACGTTCCGGTGGGGGGAGGGCTGACTTTCCCAGGTTTGCTTGGCGAGGTCTAGCAGACCCCGTGGATACCGCCCGTAGAGCAGATCAAAAGGGGAAAAACCTGTAGAGGCTTGTGGCACTTCACAAATAGCAAACAGTACATAAGGAATTAACCGGTCCCAGTCTTTCCCGTCAACTTCAACCAGTTTCCTTAACATTGTCTTCAAGGTTGAATTAAAGCGTTCCACTAGTCCGTTAGTTTGTGGGTGATAGACGGAGGTTCTGATCTGTTTTATCTTAAGCCATTTATACAACGCGGTCATTACACGGGCCATAAAACAGGTACCCTGGTCTGTCAAAACCTCGTCTGCTATTCCAACCCGGCTAAAAAGCATGAGTAGCTCATGGGCAACATTCTTGGCGGTAGAAACACGCAAGGGAATGGCCTCGGGGTATCGGGTTGCATAATCGACAATGACAAGGATATAGCGGTGTCCACGAGACGATTTTGGCAATGGCCCCACAATGTCCATAGCTATCAGTGAAAATGGCATCTCAATAATAGGAAGGGGTATGAGGGGATTCCGGAGAAAGGGCCGCGGTGCCGCTTTTTGACATTCCGGACATGTGCGACAAAAGTCCTCGACGGCTCATTTCACCCCAGGCCAATAAAAACGTGCGACCACTCAGTCGTAAGTCTTCTGGGCTCCCAGATGAGCCCCTAATTGGTGGGAGTGAGCGAGGTACAACACCCGGGTGACGTAACTTTTTGGCACTAATAGTTGTTCGACAACTCCCCCCCCCCCCCCCCCTTAGTTTTTTCACTTCGGTACAACAGACCCGCTTTTACCAAAAAATGAGGATAAGACACCCCACTCACCCCAGAGACCAGTTGACCGTCTATGGTGGCGATGCTTTGGCGGGCCATTTCCAGGTTCGGGTCAGCCCATTGGGCTGTGGCGTACTCTCCTTGAGGTGGATTCCCCCTCGACCGGCATGAGCAGGAACTCAGAGAAGGGGTCTTCACTGGCTGGAGGGGTCTCTCCCCCACTGGCGTCTCTTTCAGATGCTCCACTTCCTGGTGAGGTTCCTCTTGGTGCTCGGAAGGTGGGGAATGCGGTCCGCGGGGTCGAGGCTGCGGGGCGCCGGTCCCGGCGTCTTGTTTGTCGGGGAGGATGTGGGCGGCGGCGGCCTGGGTTCCAATACCGCTGGAAGAGGACACAATCTGTGCCTATCAGCAGAGGGACAGGTAGGTTGGGGACCACCCCAGCAGCCACAACGGCATTTCCACAGGGGGTCTGGACCCGGATATGGGTCAAACCAACCTCCCAGAGACAGTTCCGGGTAATGGCGGACATCGCCATGGACGCAGGTGACCGGGACGGTGTCTGAGCCGACAGGACCAGCATGGTCAGCCCTCACCAAGGTGACGACGCTGCCAGAATCAATCAGGGCATTGGCGTCGGTACCTCCCACCCGCACCGGCAGGGAGGCATGGGGTCGGCCGGTGTCCCCGGTGTGCAAGCAAGGTCGGTGAGCACCCGAGCTGGCGGAAGAGGGCATTGAGACGTCTCGGTCCCGCTCCGGACAGGCCCAGGAGATGTGGCCTTCTCGCCCGCAGACATAGCACCTTCTGGGGGGCCGGGCCAACCTTTCCGGTGGGTTACTATCCCTTAGGGCATTACGTGGAGGAGATTGCCAGCGCTCACGACTCATCCTTTCAGCAGGGGTGGGGCGGCTTGGCTCAGCTCTGGTGGTTCGGAGCATCTCGTTGCTAACTTGGTAGTTCTCCAACAGAGCTACCAGAGAATCCAGGGAGGTGGGGCTCACCTGCGCAGCATACTTTCTGGCATCAGGCGGAAAAGCTTGAATACACCGATCAATCACCAATCTTTGGATCCAGGGTGTCTCCCCGCCACTAGTCAGCCATCCCTGGGTAAGACGTAGCAGCTCTGCGAGCTGGGCCCTGGGCGGCTGGCTGGCACAGTAGGCCCAGGCGTGGTATCGCTGAGCTCTAGCTGGTAGGCTGTACCCATGGCTTGCTAATATGGCGGCCTTGAGCTTGGGGTAGTCTCGTGCATCCTCTGTTGGCAGGTCGCGGCAGGCGTGCTGGGCCTCCCCAATGAGGAACGGGGCAATTATTCCTGCCCACTCACCAGGTGGCCATCGCTCCCTGGTAGCAGTGCGCTCAAAGAGCTCCAAATAGGCTTCAACGTCGTCATCGGGGCTTTGTTTGGTGAGGACTCCCCCCGGGGCTCGAACCACTGCTTCGTCTTTGTCGACCTTCTTGAGCAGTTCCTTCATCGCATTCTGCAACTCGGCCTGGCTTTGCAGGATTGCCCTTATTGCTTGCTCCATAATGTGGTTGGGGAGGGTCTTCTATACCTGCATTCTCCACCAATTTGTGATGTGCGGTCACAAACCAACCTCCCAGAGACAGTTCTGTTTAAAGTTCAAACGCTGCAGCGTTGTTTTATTCAGTCGGTTTTCTGAATAAAGGTTAACTTAATGTTCTCCCGATTGGGGCTTCCATTGAAACAAACAAATTGTCACTTTTTCCATGTCTTGATCATGTCTCCTGGAACATATAGCAGAGAAAACTATGATCAGTGCAAAGTTCAATAAACCACAGCATTCAATGAATCAAATATCTTACACATTTAGCAGACTAATTTACAAACTATATTTCAGTGGCGCAACACACTTACCGGCCAATGGAAGCAGACCTTTCCCAGCCACACAATGAGTCAAACACTGAGGTGCTATTTAACTCAAACACAGTGATTGCCAACCTGACACAGCTGCCTTGGGGCAGGTGGCCACACATCAGCCTGATTGAGGATAAAATTAGGGATGTACTTCCCTTCAATGACCACACCTAAAGAGTGGCGTAGTTTGACCCCCTGGTGCATGCTTTCACTGTGATGGCTGGCCCTCTGCCCAGTCTCACCTGTTCGGAGGTATTGTGATGCTCCACAATATATGTATATATATATATATATATGTGTGTACAGTATATATAATTAACAATTATTTTTTTTTTTACATAAGCCCCAAAATTGTTTTTTTATTTTACATTAAAAACTGGCAGCTGAGTAACCAGATTTTTACAGTAAAAGCAGTGGGTTTTTACAGCATATAAAAAATCGAATAAATGGAATGGAATGGAGAAACAATACCACTGTTTTAGCTGTAAAATTCAAGCAACAGAGCTGCCAGTTTTTGTTTTTTACCCTAAAATCTTGTTTCAATATATATATATATATATATATATATATATATATATATATATATATATATATATATATATATATATATATATATATATATATATATATATATATATATATATATATATGTATATGTATATATATATATATATATATATGTATATGTATATGTATATATATATATATATATGTATATGTATATATATATATATATATATATATATATATATATATATATATATATATATATATATATATATATATATATATATATATATTTATGTTTTAGTGTCTTACTGTAAATGGAAAAAACAGTACCAAACTTGATTTTACTCAGTCGGCGGATTTTAACCGTGAAATCTATTGTCAATTTGATTGATCATTTGTTTTGAAATCATAAGTTAAGCAGATATTTAAGTACAGTATTTATCTTTAATTTAACAAAAAATATTTTTGGAATACATGATAATATAATATTTTGACATTTCAAAGATATACAATTGCATGTGGTACATAATTTTTAATGTCAAAAGGGAAAGAACAAATATATTTAGTAAGAAAATATTAATCATTTTATTCATGCATCATTTTTTCAGGCTTTCGCGGGCCACATAAAATAATGTGGCGGCGCAGATTTGGCCCCCGTGCGTTGAGTTTGACACCTGTGCTCTAGAAGCTCATTAAATGTCTTTATATAAATGTGTTTATCATGATTACAATTAGAAAAAAGCGGGACAAATATTTTCGGCAAAATAACACTTCACAAACAGTAAATTAAACAATATTAATACACAAATCAACATTTCGTAATGGAGATAAAAAAGAAAATATTTAAAAAGTTTTATCCAGAAAATTTCTGTAATACAATGAATAAAGATGACGTATGTATATCGGATGTAGGTCAATATTATATGTAAAGGTAAGCATAAAGTATGAAATAATGTGATATTGTTTACAATTAGGGGGAGTATGATTTCATGGATGTACTGTATATGCATAAGCAAATGTAGAGATGGGAGGTTTTTTTTTGTATTGTAGTTTCCCCTTTTATTTTTTTTCTCTTATTACATTTATTATAGGCATTGTTTATCTACTTTGTAATGTTTACATGTTCTTTGTGGGAGAAAAAACAATGTTGGAGGACAAGGCATATTTTTGTGAAACAGGTGCAAAAGTAATAATGAGTTAAGAAAAATAACGAAATAAATTATTTAGTTATTGTATATATATATATATATATATATATATATATATATATATATATATATATATATATATATATATATATATATATATATATATATATATATATATAGCTGGACGAAGTGGCTGGGGAGAGGGAAGTCTGGGCTTCCCTGCTTAGGCTGCTGCCCCCGCGACCCGACCTCGGATAAGCGGAAGAGGATGGATGGATGGATGGATATATATATATATATATATATATATATATATATATATATATATATATATATATATATATATATATATATATATATATATATAACTTTTTATGAAAAATATCAAACAATACAACTATTCAATTTGAATACATACAATTGTTTGGGCAAAATCAAAATCCACTTAATTTTTATAGCACTCTTACCAAACTGTTTACAAGTGCAGTACCTAAATTTAAAAAGTTATTCAATTAAAAGTATTTAAAATATTATTAGATAAAATGATCAAACAAAAACACCATAATAAGTCAAAACTAATCAATAAAATAGAATAAAACAATAGAAGACAGAAAGAACCAGATGACTCAAGCTGATTTAAAAGAAAATAAAAGTATGTTTTGAGACGAGACTTACAACTTAAAATAAACTATATAGTACAAAATCTCTCTGGAGTGGGAGGATAAAGGAGTTGATATCAACGGAGACAAATTTAATCATCTGAGATTTGCAGATGACATTGTTGTCTTGGGAGAGCAAATCAGTGAAGTGGAAGATATGCTTAAAGACCTTGCAAATGCCAGCAAATGTTGTGGATTGAAAATGAATATGAAAAAAACAAAAGTTATGGCAAATTCCATGGTACCTCATGGACCTGTGACTGTTAATGGAAATGAAATTGATGAAGTTAATGAATATATCTATCTGGGGCAGAGATTTAGCCTGAAAGAAAAGAGTCAAGAACAGGAGATAGGGAGGAGAATCAGATTGGGCTGGTGCCAATATGGAAAACTGAGCAACATCATGAGAGGAGAAATACCGTTAAGCCTAAAAAGAAAGGTCTTTAATCAATGCGTGTTACCAACCATGACATATGGAGCTGAAACCTGGGCATTGTCAAATAAAATGGAAAAGAAAATAGCAGCAGCACAACACAACATGGAAAGAAATATGCTCGGAATCACATATAAAGACAGAAAAACAAATGAATGGGTGAGAAAACAAACGCAAGTCCAAGACATTATGAGAACTATCAAATTCAGTAAGTGGAAGTGGGCTGGACATATCAGTAGAACAGATAATAGATGGACTTCCCTAATGACATCATGGAGACCCATGGATGGGAGCAGAAATAGAGGAAGACCAAGAGTGAGATGGCGAGATGAGATAGACAAATATTGGGGAACAGTGCAGTGGCAGGGAGCAGCTAGAGATCGTTCACTATGGCAGAAACATGCTGAGGCTTTCGTCCAGCAGTGGACTGACAATGGCTGATGATGATGATGATAGTACAAAATCACAAAACATCGATACTGTCATGCTAGTATCACTTTAACACTGATATTAATATTGGTACTGGTAGCGCGCACTACCCGGATGTGACGTCACTCCGTTTGAAACCCAAATCCCGGGCAACAAAACCAAACCGACGTTAACACTTGTTAAGCGACACCGTTGTCACGTCTCAAGAGTTTTACGTCGTCGAATGTTTCAAGTCGGGCTGCTTCCACGGACAACAAGTAAGAAACTAAGCTTCCTAACAGCTAACAGCTATCTTGTACCATAGCTATGGCTTATACTGTAATGACAATATTTGTGCTAAATGTACATGAGCTATGCTTCCGGGTTGTTTTCCTCAAACAATTGTATTTACAACATCAAAATAGAAGAACTGTTTAATTAAGTAACAATAATACAAAAAGGAAATAAAAAAGGAGTTGGTTATGAACGGAAAGGTCCAGTAGTGACGTGTCCTAACGACTGAACCAAAAGGATTGGAGAGGAGGCGGGACCAAAGGAATGGAACGTTTCCTGTGGATGAACACTAGAGGGAGCTGTCGTGTTGTGGCTTGAGGTAAGACCGCTTTAACGCTAAATCAAAGCAAATCAGAAGACTGAAAGGACATATTTTAACAAGCTGGCAATGTAACATTATATAGCATAGTTAGAAAAAAGTACTTCTTTAATACAACTATCCATTTGCTAGTTTTTTTATTACCTGCTATATAGTGCATTCCTAAAATACTAATTTCAGCTTTTATTTTAAGCATGGCCCCCATCTAGCACCAGGTGGGTTGTTTGGACTAAATAAAAGAGGCATTTGGTGAGTGATATTAAAAGTCCAGCCCAGGGGGCACTTGCAGTCTTTTAGAGGAGTCTTCTGTGGTTGTTAAAAATTATTGATAATAAAATGAAGGTGTTAGAGCCCAGAAATTAAGCTAGTTGGAAAAATGCACGCTTCATTTTTTTGTATGCTGGGATGGGCTTAAGGGCAGGTGTGAATAAAATGTAATGTATAACGGAATAAACAGTGCAGTGTCATGTTTTTTTTTTAAATACATAAAACAAACACCTGTGTGAAGATGGCCCCCCTTATCATTGCAAATATTAACATAACACTGCCATTTGTTTGTGCTGTAGAAATGTATTTATTTGATCTTTTTGTATGTCGTTTGAAGAGATGACACGTTAATTACATAAAAACTACAAAACCCAAAACCAGTGAAGTTGGCATGTTGTGTAAATGGTAAATAAAAACAGAATACAATGATTTGCAAATCCTTTTCAACCGATATTCATTTGAATAGACTGCAAAGACAAGATACTTAATGTTCCAACTGAGAAACTTAATTTTGTTTTGCAAATAACCATTAACTTAGAATTTAAAGGCCTACTGAAATGATTTTTTTTTATTTAAACGGGAATAGCGGATCCATTCTATGTGTCATACTTGATCATTTCGCGATATTGCCATATTTTTGCTGAAAGGATTTAGTAGAGAAAATCGACGATAAAGTTCGCAACTTTTGCTCGCTGATAAAAAAAGCCTTGCCTGTACCGGAAGTATCGTGACGTCACAGGAGCTAGTATTCCTCACAATTCCCCATTGTTTACAATGGAGCGAGAGAGATTCGGACCAAGAAAGTGACGATTACCCCATTAATTTGAGCGAGGATGAAAGATTCGTAGATGAGGAACGTTACAGTGAAGGACTTGAGAGGCAGTGATGGACGTATCTTTTTTCGCTCTGACCGTAACTTAGGTACAAGCTGGCTCATTGGATTCCACACTCTCTCCTTTTTCTATTGTAGATCACAGATTTGTATTTCAAACCACCTCAGATACTATATACTCTTAAAAATGAGAGTCGAGCACGCGAAATGGACATTTAAGGTGACTTTTATCTCCAAGACAATACATCGGTGACACACTTAGCTACTGAGCTAACGTGCTAGCATCGTTCTCAAATGAAGATAGAAACAAAATAAATAAACCCCTGACTGGAAGGATAGACAGAAGAGCAAAAATACTATTAAACCATGTACATGTAACTACACGGTTCAAAATTCTCAGCCTGGTAAGGCTTAACAATGCTGTTGCTAACGACACTAAGGCTAATTTAGCAACTTAGCAGCCGGAACTCACAGAACTATGATAAAACATTAGCGCTCCACCTACGCCAGCCAGCCCTCATCTTGTTGATGACTACAACAGTAAAGAAACACAAGACATATATATACTCTAATAGCCACAACACAACCAGGCTTATATTTAATATGCCACAAATTAATCCTGCATAAAAACACCTGCGTGTTTGTTATGCTAGCTCCTAGCTCCTAGCTCCTCTGCTAGCTCCTAGCTCCATAGAACACGCCAATACAATTCAAACACCTGATCAACACACACAATCACTCAGCCCAAAAGACCGTTTACCTAACCCAAGGTTCATAAAGTTTATATATTTTTTAAAAGTTACGTACGTGACGCGCACATACGGTCAAGTTATCGAATGTTTAGCAGCCAAGGCTGCATACTCACGGTACCTGATATTCAGCTGGGAATGACTACAACAGTAAATAAACACAAGACATATATATACTCTATTAGCCACAACACAACCAGGCTTATATTTAATATGCCACAAATTAATCCTGCATAATAACACCTGCGTGTTTGTTTTGCTAGCTCCTAGCTCCTCTGCTAGCTCCTAGCTCCATAGAACACGCCAATACAATTCAAACACCTGATCAACACACACAATCACTCAGCCCAAAAGACCGTTCACCTAACCCAAGGTTCATAAAGCTTATATATTTTTAAAAAGTTACGTACGTGACGCGCATGTACGGTACGGTACGTGTTATGCTAGCTCCTAGCTCCTCTGCTAGCTCCTAGCTCCATAGAACACGCCAATACAATTCAAACACCTGATCAACACACACAATCACTCAGCCCAAAAGACCGTTCACCTAACCCAAGGTTCATAAAGCTTATATATTTTTAAAAAGTTACGTACGTGACGCGCACGTACGGTACGGTACGTGTTATGCTAGCTCCTAGCTCCTCTGCTAGCTCCTAGCTCCATAGAACACGCCAATACAATTCAAACACCTGATCAACACACACAATCACTCAGCCCAAAAGACCGTTCACCTAACCCAAGGTTCATAAAGCTTATATATTTTAAAAAAGTTACGTACATACGCAAAAAAAAGCCAAAGCTGCATACTCACAGTAGCACGTCTGCGTCTTTGTCATCCAAATCAAAGTAATCCTGGTAAGAGTCTGTGTTGTCCCAGTTCTCTACAGGCGTCTGTGTATCCAAGTCAAAAGTCCTCCTGGTTAGAGTCTCTGTTATCCGAGTTCTTCCATCTTGACTGCATCTTTCGGGAATGTAAACAAAGAAGCGCCGGCTGTGTACTGTTGTGGCTGACTACGTTCGAAAAATACGTCCATTTCGCACCGACAACTTTCTTCTTTGCTTGCTCGGCTTCCTTCTCCATAATGCAATGAACATGATTGAAACAGATTCACGAACACAGATGTCCAGAATACTGTGGAATTATGAAATGAAAACAGCTTTTTCGTATTGGCTTCAATGTGGAAGGCACACCCGTGTTCGCCGGTCTACGTCACGCGCATACGTCATCCTCAGAGGCGTTTCGAACCGGAAGTTTAGCGGCAAATTTAAAATGTCACTTTATAAGTTAACCCGGCCGTATTGGCATGTGTTATAATGTTAAGATTTCATCATTGATATATAAACTATCAGACTGCGTGGTCGGTAGTAGTGGGTTTCAGTAGGCCTTTAAAGTGACTTTTATATCCAAGACAATACATCGGTGACACACTTAGCTACTGAGCTAACGTGCTAGCATCGTTCTCAAATGAAGATAGAAACAAAATAAATAAACCCCTGACTGGAAGGATGGACAGAAGAGCAAAAATACTATTAAACCATGTACATGTAACTACACGGTTCAAAATTCTCAGCCTGGTAAGGCTTAACAATGCTGTTGCTAACGACACTAAGGCTAATTTAGCAACTTAGCAACCGGAACTCACAGAACTATGTACTCTCTCCTTTATCTATTGTGTATCACGGATTTGTATTTTAACAATGCTGTTGCTAACGACACTGGACTCTCTTGAAAATGAGAGTCGAGCACGCAAAATGGACATTTAAAGTGACTTTTATCTCCAAGACAATACATCGGTGACACACTTAGCTACTGAGCTAACGTGCTAGCATCGTTCTCAAATGAAGATAGAAACAAAATAAATAAACCCCTGACTGGAAGGATAGACAGAAGAGCAAAAATACTATTAAACCATGTACATGTAACTACACGGTTCAAAATTCTCAGCCTGGTAAGGCTTAACAATGCTGTTGCTAACGACACTAAGGCTAATTTAGCAACTTAGCAACCGGAACTCACAGAACTATGTACTCTCTCCTTTTTCTGTTGTGTATCACGGATTTGTATTTTAAACCACCTCGGATACTATATCCTCTTGAAAATGAGAGTCGAGCACGCGAAATGGACATTTAAAGTGACTTTTATCTCCAAGACAATACATCGGTGACACACTTAGCTACTGAGCTAACGTGCTAGCATCGTTCTCAAATGAAGATAGAAACAAAATAAATAAACCCCTGACTGGAAGGATAGACAGAAGAGCAAAAATACTATTAAACCATGTACATGTAACTACACGGTTCAAAATTCTCAGCCTGGTAAGGCTTAACAATGCTGTTGCTAATGACGCTAAGGCTAATTTAGCAACTTAGCAGCCGGAACTCACAGAACTATGATAAAACATTAGCGCTCCACCTACGCCAGCCAGCCCTCATCTTCCCATCAACAGCCGTGCTCACCTGCGTTCCAGCGATCAACGGCGCGACGAAGGACTTCATCCGTGGGTTTGGCGGCAAGCATCAGCTAGGCGTCTTCTATCAGGGTAAGTAGTCCTTGTTGTGTTGCTGTAAGTATTGTACTTAGCCGCTAAGACACCGATCGATCCCACCTACAACGTTCTTCTTTGCAGCCTCCATTGTTCATTAAACAAATTGCAAAAGATTCACCAACACAGATGTCCAGAATACTGTGGAATTTTGTCGAAGAAAACAGAGCTTTGTGTATTGTGTCCAATAGGGCCCAAACACTTCCGTGCATTTTATGACGTCACGCGCATAAATCATATCCAAAGGAGATTTTCAACCGGAAGTGTGGCAGGAATTTTAAAATTGCACTTTATAAGTTAACCCGGCCGTATTGGCATGTGTTTCAATGTTAAGATTTCATCATTGATATATAAACTATCAGACTGCATGGTCGGTAGTAGTGGCTTTCAGTAGGCCTTTAATGGCAGCAACACATTGCAAAACAGTTGTCACAGGGGCATTTTTACCACTGTGTTACATGGCCTTTCCTTTTAACAACACTCAGTAAACGTTTAGGAACTGAGGAGACACATTTTTGAAGCTTTTCAGGTGGAATACTTTCCCATTCTTGCTTGATGTACAGCTTAAGTTGTTCAACAGTCCGGGGGTCTCCGTTGTGGTATTTTAGGCTTCATATTGTGCCACACATTTTCAATGGGAGACAGGTCTGGACTACAGGCAGGCCAGTCTAGTACCCGCACTCTTTTACTATGAAGCCACGCTGTTGTAACACGTGGCTTGGCCTTGTCTTGCTGTAATAAGCAGGGGCGTCCATGATAACGTTGCCTGGATGGCAACATATGTTGCTCCGAAACCTGTATGTACCTTTCAGCATTAATGGTGCCTTCACAGATGTGTAAGTTACCCATGCCTTGGGCACTAATACACCCCTATACCATCACAGATGCTGGCTTTGAAACTTTGCGCCTAGAACAACCCGGATGGTTCTTTTCCGCTTTGGTTCGGAAGACACGACGTCCACAGTTTCCAACATTAATTTGAAATGTGGACTCGTCAGAACACAGAACACTTTTCCACTTTGCATCAATCCATCTTAGATGAGCTTGGGCCCAGCAAAGCCAGCTGCGTTTCTGGGTGTTGTTGATAAATGGCTTTGGCTTTGCATAATAGAGTTTTAACTTGCACTTACAGATGTAGCAACCAACTGTCGTTACTGACAGTGATTTTCTGAAGTGTTCCTGAGTCCATGTGGTGATATCCTTTACACACTGATGTCGGTTTTTGATGCAGTACCGCCTGAGGGATCGAAGGTCCGTAATGTCATCGCTTACGTGCAGTGATTTCTCCAGATTCTCTGAACCTTTTGATGATATTACAGACCGTAGATGGTGAAATACCTAAATTCCTTGCAATAGCTCGTTGAGAAATGTTGTTCTTAAACTGTTGGACAATTTGCTCACGCATTTGTTCACAAAGTGGTGACCCTGGCCCCATCCCTGTTTGTGAATGACTGAGCATTTCATGGAAGCTGCTTTTATACCCAATCATGGCACCCACCTGTTCCCAATTAGCCTGTTCACCTGTGGGATGTTGCAAATAAGTGTTTGATGAGCATTCCTCAACTTTCTCAGTCTTTTTTGCCACTTGTGCCAGCTTTTTTGAAACATGTTGCAGGCATCAAATTCCAAATGAGCTAATATTTGCAAAAAAATAAAGTTTTCCGGTTCTAACGTTAAATATCTTGTCTTTGCAGTCCATTCAATTGAATATACGTTGAAAAGGATTTTCAAATCATTGTATTGTGTTTTTATTTACCATTTACACAACGTGCCAACTTCACTGGTTTTGGGTTTTGTACATAAAAACTATAATAGACCCCCGAAAAAATAGTAGCACAAATAAATGGCAGTGTTATTTTGATCATTGCAGTGATAAGGGGGCCCACTTCACGCAGGTGTTTGTTTTATTCACAAAAAAACACAACTTTCACATTAACTTGTCATGTCGTCTACTTTTTTTCTATCTCCTTGCTAAGAGCAAACGTCATCTTGACCTCTCCTTTGTTTTACTTGCTGCCGTACCGTGAAGGCTTGACGCTGGCTTGCGAAACGCCAGCTGAACAACTCGCCTCCCGAGCCCGACTTGACTCGTCTTCACGCGTGGCCGAAGATCTTAAGGAGGCACGTCTGCACGTCGTCGGCTCACTCCGCGCCACAGAATGTACGTGCGTTACAACATGTTGCACGTGGACAGTGGAGGTGGATGACTGGTGGCTTCTATTATGCTTGCATATATTCTCATTGATGTTGAATTTCTGTACGATATCAGAAAACAGGATCGGATTATGGCAGGATTATATACAAACATGTCTGTAATACGGCAGTAAAACGGCTGATCAAACAAAACAGAAGTCATCAACATGGGCCCACTAGCCGAGTAAGCTCGCTCTACAATCACCTAAACAGACTCAATAACTACACAGTGACGTTTCGGTGAATTCACTGAAGAGTTTGTGAGACACAAACAATACAAAAAGAATGCCATTAATAATACTAACACAGACACTCGTAAACGTGTTAGCATATTAGCTAATACTAACGACGCCAGCTTTATTACATTACGATAGCACGTACAAATATGCGTGAAAACCTAATACTAACAACGCCAGCTTTATTACATTACGATAGCACGTACAAATATGCGTGAAAACGCTCCTACAGACATCACACATGGGACGATTTAGTAAGTAAGAATTGTTTTAGTTATATTGTTGAACTTACAAACGTCGCTTCAAGTAGGGCTGGGCGATATGGCTTTTTATTAATATCTCAATATTTTTAGGCCATAGGGATGATACTCGAAACCGGTTTTCCCGGTTGTTCGATAAGAAAAGAACCGAGTTCTCGGACTCGAATCCCTTTTTGAGAACCGGTACCCGTTATCGAGACCACTATAGTAAAGAAAAAGAGTTGGTTCTTTATTCGAATCCCTCGGAACGAATCCCGCCCCGACCAGAAATGCCCCGTGAGACATTAAAAGAAATGACGTCACGTAGCTCAGTCTGTGACGACCGGGTCGCATGGTGCGGGTGTTCGTTCTCCCAGGGATGCAGATCGGGCTTTGGACACAGCTTGCAGGTAAAGAATTGATTTATTAAAGCTTAAATCAGACAGGAACCAATAAACACGTGCTCATAGCACTTAAAGTACAAAACTAAAAGTCTAGCGTGGGAGCTAGCAAGCCAAAATAGCCTAGTGTGAAAACTAGTCGCTAAAGAGCAGGAAACCAAAGTCGTCAACTGTTGTGTGAACACAAACTACGATGCAAGACAGACTGAATGGAAAGGCAGGCTTATATAATGGACAGTAATGAAAAACAGGTGCGCGTCGGGAACACCCGCGACAGGTGAAAGTAATCAGTTACTATGGTAACCAAACTCAGAGATGCATAAACAGGAACTAGAAAGAGATCAAGACTAACAGAAAAACACAAGTGACTAGAAAACGTAAACAGAAATATGATCCGGGCAGCGGATCATAACACAGTCATTAGGCGCAGATAGCGAAAGCAGGAAAAAAATGGACGGGAAAAAGCGCTCCAAGGTGTAATAAAGTTCAAAACAAAAGGTATAATCCAATGAATAACTTTACTGAGAGATTTGAGCAGACTACAAACAATGACGAACACTTTTACGACCAAGCGGAAACATAGCAACCAGGCTAGCAACGCACCTCCTTTACTGCAGCTGTCGCAACATTCTTAAAGCACATACATATATATACAACATATCTCCCTTTTTTAACTTTTGTTTTTCTTTCCTTGTAAACAAAACAAAATCACACTGTATTTGTGTTGTATGTCTAATTATAAATAATGCAGACGAGGCGTGTTGGCTGAGTTCTTGACGTTTACTTTCACAGCGTGCTCATAACTTCATTCTTGGGTGACGACATGTAACAACACTTTTCGGGGCTACCGTGCATGCTCGTCACTCCCGTTGCATGCTGGGTAATGTAGTTGTTATATTCCCTAGCTCAGGGGTCGGCAACCCGCGGCTCCGGAGCCGCATGCGGCTCTTTGACCACTCTGATGCGGCTCAGCTGCATACTTGCCGACCCCCGATTTTACCAGGAGACTTGTGGATCTCAGTGCCTCTCTAAGAAAACTTCAAGGGCAATTATAATCCTATTTTCACTCTAATTACTAAATAAAGGGCGTGCCCTAAATGCACTGCAGTAATTGTCCTCTACAGCATTTACAAACAGCGTGCCAGCCCGGCCACATGTTGTATGTAGCTTTTACTTGCACACATAGGAGACAGCAAAGCATACTTACTCATCAGCCACACAGCTTACACTGACGGTAGTGTAACACAACACAACCAATACCCAGAATCCCATGCAGCCCTAACTCTTCCGGTCTAGATTATACACCCCTGCTACCACCAAACCCCCCCACACATCAACCCTCCCCCCTCCGTGCGTCGGTTGAGCGGAAGAGTTAGGGCTGCATGGGATTCTGGGTATTTGTTGTGTTGTGTTTATGTTGTGTTACAGTGCAGATGTTCTCCAGAAATGTGTTTGTCATTCTTTTTTGGTGTGGGTTCAAAGTGTGGCGCATATTTGTAACGTAACAGTGTTAAAGTTGTTTTTGTACGGCTACCGTCAGTGTAAGCTGTGTGGCTGTTGAAGTAGTACGCCTTGCTGTCACTTACGTGAGCAAGCTGAAGCTGCATTCTACATGTGGTCGAACAGGTACACTGTTTGGGCAGACTGTAGAGGGTGCCAAAAGCAGTGCCATCACGACCTGATATTCGGGAGTCTCCCGGAATTAATGAGTGGATTGGCAAGTATGACGCTATCAAGCGCCATTCATTCAAAACTCGCGGGCCGCACTAACATCAAATTTCCATTTTAAGGTGCGTGCCGGTGCGTGTGTCTGAGACCCCTGGTTAACATAGCACAAAGCAATTTAAGCTTTGTATGCGGTGTTTTTCATTTTAAATTTAATTTTGTTTTTTGTGGCTCCCATTATATTCTTTAATTTGTGAAACTTGCCAAAATGACTCTTTGAGTGGTAAAGGTTGCCGACCCCTGCCCTAGCTCATAACATCTTTCCCCCTATAAAGAAATAATGTTAACTCAATAAAGTGTATTTCTTTTTTTAGCTTTAACTTTTCATTTTTTAGCTTTGTAACCACATTTACAAACAACTTTTCTCATCATAGAAGTTTCTTTCAATAAAGAAATAAAGTGCAAAAATGTCAAAGCATCATAACAAACAGTTATGTCAAATAGCAGCAGAACTGCACTTTTTGGAGAGCTGTATTATTTTCAGTTTTGTGCCCAAGGGACTGATTTTATTTAACACTATATTATTATTTATACACCTATAGTGATCACAGAGACAGGTTGTTTCTGTGTTACTGTATATATTTGTTTTTCTGAAAAATCCCAGTTAATATACTTTGGGTAACAACAGTCAATATTTATTTATTTTATTTTATTTTTTTAGGGGGGTAACGGTCAATATTTATGTATTTATTATATTAAATTGTTTTCTTATATAATAAAAGTGAGCTTTTGTTAAACCAATTATTGTGTTTTTTTTTCCATATACAACAACCTATCTGGACTTGATAAGAGAATCGATAAGGAATCGGTTCGATAAAAAGATTCGATAATAGGCTCGAACTCGATAATTTCTTATCAAACATCATCCCTATTGGCCATGTCACGATATACGATATATTATCTCGATATTTTGCCTTAGCCTTGAATGAACACTTGATGCATATAATCACAGCAGTAAGATGATTCTATGTGTCTACATTACAACATTCTTCTTCATACTGCATTAATATATGCTCATTTTAAACTTTCATGCAGAGAGGGGAATCACAACTACCGTATTTTTCGGACTATAAGTCGCAGTTTTTTTCTTAGTTTGGTCGGGGGTGCGACTTATACTCAGGAGCGACTTATGTGTGAAATTATTAACACATTACCGTAAAATATCAAATAATATTATTTAGCTCATTCACGTAAGAGACTAGACCAGTGGTTCTTAACCTTGTAGGAGGTACCAAACCCCACCAGTTTCATATGCTTATTCACCGAACCCTTCTTTAGTGAAAAATAAAATGTTTTTTTTCTTAATTGAATCGTAATTTATAAATATTAATCATGGAATTATGTTATTATATTAAAGAAATACTAATAAAGATATATTTTACAGACAGAAAGTTACAGGAATCCCATGTTTACATCTCATTGTGCAACATGTGAATGTTTAAGTGGGAACTAAATGCGATATCTGAAATGGCTACAAATTATTTCCAAAGCAGGACCCCCACCCAGACATAAAATACTAGTACACAGCTCCTGAAAAAACAATATGTTTTGTTATTGTCATTGTAAGTAGGCCACAACACTTATATTATAAAATAATCTCATGGATCATTTGATTATAAGAATAAAACATTTAACTTGTTATTTAGTCAGGTTTGGGACAGGTGTGCTGCTGGTGTGGCCACAGTGAATGTGCACGTCTGACGTCGCTCACATGTGCTCCCCTGAATGCTCAAGGAGTTTTTGTGTTTGCCCACGCATATGGAAAATTAGAGGGAACATTGTTTGGGGGTATCCATAATACGCCGATAGGGAAAAGTTGTTATTTACACGATGAGTCGGGTGTGTCTTGACCTCCGCGGTGGAGGCTCTCCCGAACCCCTGAGGCCGACTCACCGAACCCCTAGGGTTCGATCAAACCCAGGTTAAGAACCACTGGACTAGACGTATAAGATTTCATGGAATTTAGCGATTAGGAGTGACAGACGAAGGGAATAAGCGGTAGAAAATGGATGGATGGATGTTCTATATGTTATAGTTATTTGAATGTCTCTTACCATAATATGTTACGTTAACATACCAGGCATGTTCTCAGTTGGTTATTTATGCGTCATATAACGTACACTTATTCAGCCTGTTGTTCACTATTCTTTATTTATTTTAAATTGCGTTTAAAATGTCTATTTTTGGTGTTTTGGGTTTTATCAAATACATTTCCCCAAAGAATGCGACTTATACTCCAGTGCGACTTACATATGTTTTTTCCCTTCTTTATTATGCAGTTTCGGCCGGTGCGACGTATACTCCGGAGCGACTTATACTCCGAAAAATACGGTAAGTCAATTTACCCAAAGTGTATTTGTTAAACAGTTATTAAGCAGTGGCACAAACATTCATGTCATTTCCAAAACAGAAAGTGTAAGATTGTCAGAGACATTTTAAAACAAGCTATGAGTGCACTTTTTTGCATGATGTCACTAAGATGACATATCAAAACAACACTAAATTAAAGTGCAGAACGCCACTACAATAGTTTAAAACAAATAAAGTGCACTTTTGTGCATGATGTCACACAAGATATTTCAATAAGTGTCAAATAAAAATGAGCTGCATAATAGGAAATCAAACAGTGTATGTCCTTCGCTATGTGATAGGGTCCTTCGGACGTTATCTCCTTCTGTTGTTGACTATTTTTTTCATACGGTGTTGATCTGGAAATAGTTGCTTCGGCATTTTGTTGGTGTGGCACCGAACGGAGATGTTGACATGCAGGGTTTCAAGCACTCCTTATTCTCTAGCGGGTGACTTTTCAAATGATGCTACACATTAGCAGTGGTGCTACTTTTTGTAGCAACGCTTTTGCCGCATAATTGTTCAACATCTTCCCGCTTGAAGCCAAACCACCGGCAGACATGGACCCCGTGCTGTTTTTCTTGGGAATTAATTCTTCCTTCCTTTGTTACCAGATTCACACCTTCTCTCTCTTGTATTACCACCCGCACCGCACCGTTAGCATCACAGCTAATGTTACCATGTCGCTACCTGTCTGCTCCGCGGGAGCGTGTGACGTTGCACACGTGACGTATGTAAGAAGGTGCGCTTGTTTTAAGTCTGTGAGAAGGAGAGACAAGAAAGAGTGGGAAACGCATGCAGTGTAATGCTCGCAGCTAAAAGCAACTGCGTGAGAACGTATACTCGAATATCACGATATAGTCATTTTCTATATCGCACAGAGACAAACCCGCGATATATCCAGTATATCGATATATCCCCCAGCCCTAACTTCAAGTAATGAATGAAGGAATCCCTTCGAGCAGAAACGCTATGGACAATTTTACTTCAAGTTCAAGACATGAAAATACAAAGTACATTTTCAACCCACAACACCCGCAGTGAGCAAACTCGTCGAAAAAAATGGCGGCATAGCAAACACATTAACACACCTTTTCAGTGTGTTTGTTAGGTTTAATGAAAACTATTGAACACAAAACATTGCGGCTGTTAGCGAAGAAAAATCCATAAACTAGCCACACCGTTTTATAAGCCGCGAGAGTCATAGCGAAGGAAAAAAGTAGCAGCTTATAGTCCAGAATTTACGGTAATGTAAGAAAAAATATATATTTTGTTACTAATGATAACACAGATTTGTGTTTATATTTACAATATGTACGATTTTTGTTTGCCTTTTTTAAATCTATACGCGCGTCTAGGGATGTAACGAAATTAAAATGTAACAACACAATTATTGTGACCAAAATGATCACGGTTCCATTATTATTGAATGTATATTGTTGAATGTACTCAAAAACTACACACGCTAAAATATTTTGACCAACTTATTTCTTTTAATAGCTGTTAGAAAAGCCACTAGTTTGCGTGTTTTGTGTAATAATAGTGATTTAATTTTTGTACTTTATCGCTTTTATTGGCGAAGCTCTTACTGTTTTAAATATTGTTTTTTAAAATGCAGAGTGGGTAACAGATAAAATCTGTTATTCTTATTTAATATTTCTGGCTGGGCGCTGTGGCGTCCTACTCTGTTCAGCGGTCCTTGAACACACAGAGTATGGAACGATCACTCTGCTTCTAAGAGAGCACAGCTTGTAAATGTAATGTACACATTTGAACATCTTGCACAGACACTAATGTGTTTGTATACGTATGGATTGGGGTAAGTTGTTTCTTAAAGGTGGAAAGATGTTAATGTCTCTTGTTTTCATGTTAGCGTTTAAGCTAATGAGCTGGCGCCAGTCAGACCATGAGTTTATCGTAATGCATTTGAATTTAAAACGATAATACCAACCAATCTTGAGTATTTTTTTGGACAAATACAACTAAAAGGCGATGAAAACGTCCTTCTAAAGTTCGTGCGGTGACCCTCATCCTGTTCAGGTGACTGTGAATTCTGATAGATTGACAAAAACTGAACGCACTCTCAGCAGTGCAAAGCTGCACTTCAATGGTCCGTTGCTTCATTAAAAAAGCGTGGCGCTGCTGGCGTGTAACAACCTGCACCGTACGCAGCTAAAATTCGTCGGAACGTTTAATACGTGACACATCTGACAGCTAGGAATGGTGTCGGCGTGACGGTGGCCGGCAGGTGGACGCTGGTTGAATAAACACCTTGCGTGGATCGTTGCAGAAAGCAGCAAATGTTTCACTCAAACCAGCACCTGGTCTTGTGTTTGATACTGGATTAGTGGCGGACAAACAGTTTATTTTTTGTTTGGATTTGTTCTCCAAATAACTTTTCAAGTACAAAACCCAAAACCAGTGAAGTTGTCATGTTGTGTAAATGGTAAATAAAAACAGAATACAATGATTTGCAAATCCTTGCCAACTTATATTCAATTGAATAGACTGCAAAGACAAGATACTTAACGTTTGAACTGGAAAACTTTATTTTTTGCAAATATTAGCTCATTTGGAATTTGATGCCTGCAACATGTTTCAGAAAAGCTGGCACAAGTGGTAAAAAAGACTGAGAAAGTTGAGGAATGCTCATCAAACATTTATTTGGAACAACCCACAGGTAAACAGCCTAATTGGGAACAGGTGGGTGCCATGATTGGGTATAAAAGCAGCGTCCATGAAATGCTCAGTCATTCACAAACAAGGATGGGGCGACGGTCACCACTTTGTGAACAAATGCATGAGCAAATTGTCCAACAGTTTAAGAACAATATTTCTCAACAAGCTATTGCAAGGAATTTAGGTATTTCACCATCTACGGTCTGTAATATCATCAAAAGGTTCAGAGAATCTGGAGAAATCACTGCACGTAAGCGATGATATTACGGACCTTCGATCCCTCAGGCGGTACTGCATCAAAAACCGACATCAGTGTGTAAAGGATATCACCACATGGACTCAGGAACACTTCAGAAAATCACTGTCAGTAACGACAGTTGGTCGCTACATCTGTAAGTGCAAGTTAAAACTCTATTATGCAAAGCAAAATCCATTTATCAACAACACCCAGAAACGCCGCCGGCTTTGCTGGGCCCGAGCTCATCTAAGATGGACTGATGCAAAGTGGAAAAGTGTTCTGTGGTCTGACGAGTCCACATTTCAAATTGTTTTTGGAAACTGTGGACGTCGTGTCCTCCGGAACAAAGAGGAAAATAACCATCCGGATTGTTATAGGTGCAAAGTTCAAAAGCCAGCATCTGTGGTGGTATGGGGGTGTATTAGTGCCCAGGGCATGGGTAACTTACACATCTGTGAAGGCACCATTAATGCTGAAAGGTACATACAGGTTTTGGAGCAACATATGTTGCCATCCAAGCAACATTATCATGGACGCCCCTGCTTATTTCAGCAAGACAATGCCAAGCCATGTGAGACAACAGCGTGGCTTCATAGTAAAAGAGTGCGGGTACTAACTGGCCTGCTTGTAGTCTAGACCTGTCTCCCATTGAAAATGAGTGGCACATTATGAAGCCTAAAATACCACAACGGAGACCCCCGGCCTGTTGAACAACTTAAGCTGTACATCAAGCAAGAATGGGAAAGAATTCCACCTGAAAAGCTTCAAAAATGTGTCTCCTCAGTTCCCAAACGTTTACTGGGTGTTGTTAAAAGGAAAGGCCATGTAACACAGTGGTAAAAATGCCCCTGTGACAACTTTTTTTGCAATGTGTTGCTGCCATTAAATTCTAAGTTAATGATTATTTGCAAAAAAAAATAAAGTTTCTCAGTTGGAACATTAAGTGTTAGGATCCGCTGCCCGGATCACAGTTTGTTTACTTTTTAGTGTCACGTGTGTTTTCAGCACCTTGTTTTTGTTTCTGTTGCCATGCAGATTGTGCTCACCTGCCTCTGGTTAGCGTTCGGGACGCGCACCTGTTGCCCGAGCGCTAATCAGAGGGCTATTTAGTCTTTGCCCGGGCCTTGGCTTGCTAATTTGCTTTTACGCAACAGCTAACGACCACTTTGATTCCTGCTAGCTTTCATGCTATGTTATTTTTGCTTGCTAGCTCCCACGCTAGTCCCTTTGTTTGTTGTCTTCCGTGCTATGAGCACAGTTTTGTTTTTCCTGTCTGATTTATTTGCCTAAATAAATAATTGTCCTACCTGCACGCTGTGTCCGAAGCCGTCTGCATTCCTGGGAGAACGATCGCGCACCACGATGCGACCAGGTCGTTACAATTAAGTATCTTGTCTTTGCAGTCTATTCAATTGAATATGAGTTGGAAAGGGATTTGCAAATCATTGTATTCTGTTTTTATTTACCATTTACACAAAGTGCCAACTTCAGTGGTTTTGGGTTTTGTATATCCATGTTATCATTTAAGATAGCTAGCAATTAGGGTTCTAGTCGCCACAGAGTGATTAGCAGAACAGATAGCAAGTAGCATGCTAGTTGCTAGCCTGTGATTAGCGCCCTATTTGCCACCTATTTGACTGTCTTATTGCACAGTAGCAAGGTGGCAAGGATGGGTACCAAATCCCGCCAGTCCTACCGATCTCTGATTGCCGACTTCAGCACTTTGTGATCACTCCAGCAGCACTGAGAGCAGACTCAGCCAAACTAACCCGAGGTAATGTTGCAATCTAAAATGCCAACGAAGAAATTGACTTTAAAAAATGCACTAACCTAAGTTAAGTAAGGCTCCACTTTTCCAAAAATGTGCTAGCATACATTGGCTTTGCTATTGACATGCTACTGATTAGCATTCGCGATTTTACATGGCGATTTGAACACCTCCAAATTTGTGAATCAAAACAACTAAGATGCACTGGTGTGTATAGGTACAATACTTACAGTAGTAACACCTTTTAGGGCGCAACAAAAGAATAAACACTGCCTTCACACCACTGCCATCTAACGTCTTGGACTTAACAACTGTAGCTGACGTTCAGAAATGTATAATAAAACAAGATATAAAAACTGGACTGCACTTATCATAATTGGGTCATTTTAAAATGTTGCAAAAGAAATTATGAAAAACAATATTTATCAAAAGTACATAAATTGGCACCGTTAAGTACTGGCACCAGTTACTGGGAATTGGTACCGTATCGTTTAAATGTAAACAGTACCCATCCCTAAAGGTACTTTTCGGACCATTTTAGTTTAAAACACCATTTTATACAGGATACATAAGTAGGGGGTCCCCACTCCGTCTCTCCGTCAGTTTAGCCCAGGGGTTCGCAACCCAAAATGTTGAAAGAGCCATAATGGACCAAAAATACAAAAAAAAAAATCTTTCTGGAGCGGCAAACAATTAAAAGTCTTATATAAGTGTTATAATGAAGGCAACACATGATGGAAGTGTCTATATTAGCTATATTAGCCTACTATCAAAATGACTTTAAAAGTCTTATATAAGTGTTACAATGAAGGCAACACATGATATAAGTGTCTATACTAGCTATAATAGCCTACAATCAAAGTGACTTTAAAAGTCTTATATAAGTATTATAATAAAGACAACACATAATGTAAGTGTCAATATAAGTTATATTAGCCTACTATCAAAATGGATCTTGGGCGCAGTTGGGTGTTCCAACAGGACAATGACCCCAAACACACATCAAAAGTGGTAAAGGAATGGCTAAATCAGGCTAGAATGAAGGTTTTAGAATGGCCTTCCCAAAGTCCTGACTTAAACGTGTGGACAATGCTGAAGAAACAAGTCCATGTCAGAAAACCAACACATTTAGCTGAACTGCACCAATTTTGTCAAGAGGAGTGGTCAAAAATTCAAGCAGAAGCTTGTGGATGGCTACCATAAGCGCCTTATTGCAGTGAAACTTGCCAAGGGACATGTAAGCATGCTGTATGTATACTTTTGACCCAGCACATTTGCTCACATGTTCAGTCGTACTTGCCAACCCTCCCGTTTTTAGCGGGAGAATCCCGATATTCAGCGCCTCTCCCGACAACCTCCCGACAGAGATTTTCTCCCGACAAACTCCCGGTATTCAGCCGGAGCTGGAAGCCACGCCCCCCAAAAAAAAAGGTCTGCCGCAGCTGCGATTGGACCTGACCAGCCTCCGGGTACAAGTACTGGAGTACCAATTGCTTGCCAGGGAAGATCTTCCCCAGGAAGCAAGGATTGACCGGTTTTGGGCCATGCTAGGGAGAGATGGAAGATTCCACACTCTCGTGCATTTGATGAAAGCACTTTTGTGCCACACATGCATCATCAGAGAGGGTGTTCAGCATGGTTAGAAAAATAGTGACAGAGAATAGAAAGAGGATGGACAATTCAACCCTTAACAAAGCATTGTACTTTCAAGTACAACAATGAGTAGATGAGTGTTGTGTGTGTGTGTGTGTGTGTGTGTGTGTGTGTGTGTGTGTGTGTGTGTGTGTGTGTGTGTGTGTGTGTGTGTGTGTGTGTGTGTGAGTGTATAAGTGTAAATAAATGAACACTAAAATTCAAGTATTTCTTTTATTTATATAATAAAATCAATATATATATATATATATATATATATATATATATATATATATATATATATATATATATATATATATATATATATATATATATATATATATATATATATATATACATATATATATATGTGTAACGGTGTAGAAACAGACGTTCATTATGCTTGATTAAATTATGAATGAAGTGTTGCAACAGCGCCTGTTGCTGGCGAGAAGTGGTATGTACTTTACCTGCGGGAAGTGCTCAGAACTGTGACGCCTTCCAACTGATAATCTCGTGACCCAAGTGGACTCACAGTCTCACAATTTGCACTGTTTTGCAGGACACTGTAATAAAAGAAATTCATAATCCACCTGGTGCCAGTGATATGTTGAAGCGACAGCAGTGTGGAGCTGCATTTTGCCACATACAGTTGTGGACCATCACACATATATGTATATATATATATATATATATATATATATATAGCTAGAATTCACTGAAAGTCAAGTATTTATGTGTATATATATATATATATATATATATATATATATATATATATATATATATATATATATATATATATATATATATATATATATATATATATATATATATATATATATATGAAATACTTGAGTTGGTGAATTGTAGCTGTAAATATACTCTCCTCTTAACCACGCCCCCCACCCCCACCTCCCGATATTGGAGGTCTCAAGGTTGGCAAGTATGTGTTCAGTAGACCCATAATAAATTCATAAAAGAACCAAACTTCATGAATGTTTTTTGTGACCAACAAGTATGTGCTCCAATCACTCTATCACAAAAAAATAAGAGTTGTAGAAATGATTGGAAACTCAAGACAGCCATGACATTATGTTCTTTACAAGTGTATGTACACTTTTGATCGCTACTAGTGTTATAATGAAGACAACACATGATGTAAGTGTCTATATTAGTTGTATTAGCCTACTATCGAAGGCCGACGCAAATCTTTGGTTGACAGAAATGTTGTATTTTAATTTTTATTCTACACATTTTTGCAAAATGGAAATCATTAGTTAAATGGAGGTTTCTCACAGGATGAGATAAGTTCTGGAAATTACTCGCTTAGAATGGCCAAAGGTACAGATGTGTGTGTCCAAGTTTAAGGAAACGGCAGGCTGTCTTCTTTTATTACATTTATTACAATCTTTGTAAGCTCGGTAACGTTTGCTGTGGTCTGGAACAACATGGCACACAAACAACTATCTGAAATGCAGCCAACATTACATCATCATCATCGGCGGTCACTCGAACGAGTATGACAATCCTCCTGGTAGGGGTGTGTCCCTTTTAGTGGGGATGCCTGTGCGTGACTTTGTTTTACGTGGGGAGACTGGTGCACAGACAGTCACCACACGATCCTTGACAGAATCGGGTCATGGTACAGTGGCATGGAGTCCAAGACGACTGGGGACCCTTTTCTGCTGCAGCCTTCTTCCGCCATCACAGCCGTTGTGGTAGTTCTTACATCTACCGTCTTTCGCCTGCTCCGCCGTTGAGGTCTTCACCATATCCTTGGCTAGGGGGCAGTCAGGTACAAGGCCTTTGGCAAGGGCCACCTGGGGTAACAGTAGTAAAGTCGTTAACCTCCTAGTGGCCCAAGACCCCATAGAGGAGCCTCTACTGCCGGATGCACTTTAACATCATGCCCAGGGTTAGGGTTACATTACATACAGATAATGTGTCATGAGACACGCAAATATAAATTAAATACACAGACGACATGAGTAAAGGAAATTAAAAATATACCTACAAACGAGGCATAATGATGCAATATGTACATACAGCTAGCCTATTTAGCATGTTAGCATTGATTAGCTTGCTGTATGCACTGACCAAATGTGCCTGATTAACACTCCAACAAAGTCAATAATATCAACAAAGCTCACTTTTGTGCATTCACGCACAGTATAAAACATTTGGTGGACAAAATGAGACAAAGGAGTGACATAAAACACGTCTTTCTGTGGCAACGCCGGAGAAAGTTGTACATGTAAACAAACTACAAAACCCGTTTCCATATGAGTTGGGAAATTGTGTTAGATGTAAATATAAACGGAATACAATGATTTGCAAATCATTTTCAACCCATATTCAGTTGAATATGCTACAAAGACAACATATTTGATGTTCAAACTGTATACAAACATTTTTTTTTTTGCAAATAATCATTAACTTTAGAATTTGATGCCAGCAACACGTGACAAAGAAGTTGGGAAAGGTGGCAATAAATACTGATAAAGTTGAGGAATGCTCATCAAACACTTATTTGGAACATCACACAGGTGAACAGGCAAATTGGGAACAGGTGGGTGCCATGATTGGGTATAAAAGTAGATTCCATGAAATGCTCACTCATTCACAAACAAGGATGGGGCGAGGTACACCCCTTTGTCCACAACTGCGTGAGCAAATAGTCAAACAGTTTAAGATCAACGTTTCTCAAAGTGCAATTGCAAGAAATTTAGGGATTTCAACATCTACGGTCCATAATATCATCAAAAGGTTTACAGAATCTGGAGAAATCACTTCACGTAAGCGGCATGGCCGGAAACCAACATTGAATGACCGTGACCTTCGATCCCTCAGACGGCACTGTATCAAATCGTACCGACATCAATCTCTAATGGATATCACCACATGGGCTCAGGAACACTTAAGAAAACCACTGTCACTAAATACAGTTTGTCGCTACATCTGTAAGTGCAAGTTAAAGCTCTACTATGCAAAGCGAAAGCCATTTATCAACAACATCCAGAAACGCAGCCGGCTTCTCTGGGCCCGAGATCATCTAAGATGGACTCATGCAAAGTGGAAAAGTGTTCTGTGGTCTGACGAGTCCACATTTCAAATTGTTTTTGGAAATATTCGTGTCATCCGGACCAAAGGGGAAGTGAACCATCCAGACTGTTATCGACACAAAGTTCAAAAGCCAGCATCTGTGATGGTGTGGGGGTGCATTAGTGCCCAAGGCATGGGTAACTTATACATCTGTGAAGGCACCATTAATGCTGAAAGGTACATACAGGTTTTGGAACAACATATGCTGCCATCCAAGCGCCGTCTTTTTCATGGACGCCCCTGCTTATTTCAGCAAGACAATGCCAAGCCACATTCAGCACGTGTTACAACAGCGTGGCTTCGTAAAAAAAGAGTGCGGGTACTTTCCTGGCCCGCCTGCAGTCCAGACCTGTCTCCCATCAAAAATGTGTGGCGCATTATGAAGCGTAAAATACGACAGCGGAGACCCCGGACTGTTGAACGACTGAAGCTCTACATAAAACAAGAATGGGAAATAATTCCACTTTCAAAGCTTCAACAATTAGTTTCCTCAGTTCCCAATCGTTTATTGAGTGTTGTTAAAAGAAAAGGTGATGTAACACAGTGGTGAACATGCCCTTTCCCAACTACTTTGGCACGTGTTGCAGCCATAAAATTCTAAGTTAATTATTATTTGCAAAAAAAAATAAAGTTTATGAGTTTTAACATCAAATATCTTGTCTTTGTAGTGCATTCAATTGAATATGGGTTGAAAAGGATTTGCAAATCATTGTATTCCATTTATATTTACATCTAACACTATTTCCCAACTCATATGGAAACGGGGTTTGCACGACGATTTCAATGATTGCTGAAATTAGTAGGACAAAACGGTGCTTGCCAAATACTCTCATCAGTGAAGCATGTATAAGATGAACAGTGGGATTTCTAACAATTAGGGAGGTTTGTGTCGTGTTTTTCCATTTTCACACATCTCTGAAAGAGGTCCAGGGAGCCACAAGGGTGGCGCTAAAGAGCCACATGCGGCTCGCTGACCCCCGGTTTAGGGGGTCCTTGGCCTGGTAAACGGTGCCATGGGAGACGGTGACAAATTCATGGGACATTTGCCATTATTGCCTTATCAGTGCCGGAGCAGGAAGCGGCTCATAAGTCAGAGAACATGATGCTGCACGCCTCAAATAAAATGGTTTAGTCAAAGATTCCAAAGTGGATGAGATGGCTAAAGGACTGAGACGTGTGTAATAGATGATATTAATGCCTACTGTATTTATTCAGGACAAGAATCAGTGTTTATAGTCGGGATGTCTGCAGCCTCTCTCTGTGCTGAGCTAAGTGAACCGTGGACGCTTCAATGGCCGCCTGATTGTGAGTTAAACGTCTCCAAAGAATGGAGACAAGTGACGGGCGCAGACTAAGCGTGACGGCGAGCAAACGCACGCACACACAGTGTGGCGAATAGTTTCCCCTGCAAAGCGTCTGATAGGAAGTGCGATACCAGGTCTGTTTGTAGCAGAGGAGCGGAGCGCCGCGAAGAGGGAGAGGCATAAAACCACCTCTAAGCACCTGCAGTAAAACACAAAGCGCGCTTGTGAAAACAGCCGAGGCAGGAATTTTTCCAAAATGAGCCAAGTCACGTCTTCAAGGCCCCGCGAGACAGGGAGATGAAAGCAGCGGCGAGTGGGGGTGAAACGGGGGGCCGAGGAGGAGGAGGCGCCGTCACCTGGAGAGGCGGCCGCCATTGACAGGATCCCGGCCAAGCATGACGCCCCGAAATAATGACGGGAACAGTTGTCGGGGGTGGATGCGTGTTGTGGACAGCTGCGAGACGTGAGCTGACAGATGCTCTTGATGTCTCTACAGTTCATGACGTTTATTTGGACCTTTAAAATCCCCAATAACACGAAGCAAATACGCTGTGATATACATGCCAGGCCAGTAGTTGGCGATGTCGCCTTCTAAAGAACACACACTTACACATACCGTACATTTGACTGAAAACTGTATCGCCATATAAGTGTTTTGTATCGGTCGATATCCATAATTATTAGAGCTGTCCGATATCCGATATTCCGATATTGTCCAACTCTTAATTACCGATTCCGATATCAACCGACACTGATGTATACAGTCGTGGAATTAACACATTATTATGCCTAATTTTGTTGTGATGCCCCGCTGGATGCATTAAACAATGCACTGCAAAAAGTCAGTGTTCAAAAACAAGAAAAAAAAATACAAAAGTTAGGGACATTTTATTTGAACTAAGCAAAATTATCTGCCAATAGAACAATAAAATTTAGCTTGTCAAGACTTTCCAAAACAAGTAAAATTAGCTAACCTCAATGAACCCAAAAATACCTTAAAATAAGTACATTCTCACTAATAACAAGTGCACTTTTCTTGGTAGAAAAAACAAATATGAGACCTTTTTTTCTCAATATGTTGAAAAATATTCTTAAATTAAAGAAAATGCTAGTGCCATAATGACATGCGCTCGGCATTACATTTCTTGCATTTTGCCATTGATAATAGGACATCATCGCGCCATGTGTGTTCTCTTTCAGTCAATTAGTGCACAAGGAATATATATAAATATATATATATATATATATGTGTGTTTCCCACACATTCATTTATTTGTGGCAGCCTGCCACGAAAGAATTACGTCCGCCACAAATAAAACATTTTTTTGTTTTTTGTTTTTTGTTTTTTGTCCTGTCCAGCTTCTCAGGCAAATCATATAGTTGATGTAGATGTAGGCGGCCGGGGTGTCGTCGAAAGCTACAACGCCCGCCGCCGCTGTCCTCACCTTGACTTCCTCCGTCTCCGGGCCGCTGACAGCACCGATCATCGTGGTGAAGTCCTTCGTCGCGCCGTCGATCGCTGGAACGCAGGTGAGCACGGGTCGTGATGAGCAGATGAGAGCTGGCGTAGGTGGAGAGCTAATGTTTTTAGCATAGCTCTGTCGAGGTCCCGTAGCTAAGTTAGCTTCAATGGCGTCGTTAGAAACAGCATTGCTAGGCTTCGCCAGGCGGTACAGCATTAACCATGTGGTTACAAGTCCAGAGTTTGATAGTATTGTTGATCTTCTGTCTATCCTTCCAGTCAGGGGCTTATTTCTTTTATTTCTATCTGCATTTAAGCACGATGTTATCACGTTAGCTCCGTAGCTAAAGTGCTTCGCCGATGTATTGTCGTGGAGATAAAAGTCACTGTGAATGTCCATTTCGCAAAAGTCACTGTGAATGTCCATTTCGCGTTCTCGACTCTCATTTTCAAGAGGATATAGTATCCGAGGTGGTTTAAAATACAAATCCGTGATCCACAATAGAAAAAGGAGAGAGTGTGGAATCCAATGAGCCCTTGTACCTAAGTTACGGTCAGAGCGAAAAAAGATACGTCCTGCACTGCACTCTAATCCTTCACTCTCACGTTCCTCATCCACAAATCTTTCATCCTGGCTCAAATTAATGGGGTAATCGTCGCTTTCTCGGTCCGAATCGCTCTCACTGCTAGTGTAAACAATGTGCAAATGTGAGGAGCCCTTCAACCTGTGACGTCACGCTACTTCCGGTACAGGCAAGGCTTTTTTTATCAGCGACCAAAACTTTATCATCGATGTTCTCTACTAAATCCTTTCAGCAAACATATGGCAATATCGCGAAATGATCAAGTATGACACATAGAATGGATCTGCTATCCCCGTTTAAATAAGAACATTTCATTTCAGTAGGCCTTTAAGGCAAGTGGTAGAAAATTAATTATTCATCTACTTGCTCATTTACTGTTAATATCTGCTTACTTTCTCTTTTAACATGTTCTATCTACACTTCTGTTAAAATGTAATATTAATGTATTCTTCTGTTGTTTGGATGCTTTACATTAGTTTTGGATGATACCACAAATTTGGGTATCAATACGATACCATGTAGTTACAGGATCATACATTGGTCATATTCAAAGTCCTCATGTGTTCAAAGACGTATTTCCTGAGTTTATAAACATAATATAAATTTTTAAAAAAACAAAAGAAGATGTTGTGATGCCAAAAAATATCGACGTAATCATAGTAGTATCTAGACTAGATACGCTCCTGTACTTTGGTATCATTACAGTGGATGTTAGGTGTAGATCCACCCATGGCGTTTGTTTACATTTGGACGCCGGTGAGCTACGGTGTGTCTGTATCGTCCTGCAGGGATGATACTTGTAAGAAACTTACTTTATTTGTCGCCATGGAGGTGAGGATTAGTGATTTATAAGTAGCTACAACACTGCCGACGGCGGCTGAACTTTAGCCACTAGCTAGCTAGCCATGTCTTAAAGCACCTCTTCCAGTGTTGTAACTTCACCTTTATCGTTAGTTTTTACGCCAAAATGCGTCCGTTATCCCTTTTCTGTCTACACACTGTGTCTGCTTGTAAGTACTCTGTGTGTGCGCTACCTAACATGCTCGTCTGCTCGTGAACTTGAAGTAGCAGGTGGTGAGAATGCTCCGTTTTTCCGAGTAGGAAATCCGACCAGCGGGGCCGTTCCTGTTGAAACTTCCGACGAGGAACTTGGAAATTCCGACTTCTCAGTTTGGAGAAGTAGTTGATAGAGTCGTCTTGATTGCGATCATTGGATCGGATTGCGGTTGATATTTGTCTTTCTCAACTCATTTGATAAGATGTCATTCACCTACCGAAGGAGCATCCACTGTGGCAAATTGTTGCAAGGTTTTAACCACAAACTTAGTCACTGCTCGGTGACATCGGCCCGGTTGCAATGTTCCCTCTAATTTTTCATTTGTCTGAGTAAACACAAAAACCTTCAGAGCACACCAGCATCATACCTGTCCCAAATCATAACAATTTAAATCTCGTATCATAACGATCAAATGACAGCAGACTTTTCCTTTAGATTATTTTCTAATTTAAGTGCCCACTTACAATGAAAATAACAAACAAATCTTGTTTATCATGATCTATGTACTAGTATGTCTGAGTGGGGGTCCTACTTTGGAAAGAATATTTGCCTCTTTCAGAGATCACATTTAATTCCCCCTTAAAACATTCACATTTTGCACCATGACATGTAAACATGGGATAAAGGGTACATTCCTGTAACTTTCTGTCTGTAAAATGGATTTTTTAATGAGCATTTCTGCCATCTAGTAACAGCCACTTTTTCTCTCTCAATGTGGACCCCGAGTCAAAATATTTGCCCAGTTCTGTTATAGGCAGTGTTAGTACCTTTTGTATTTACGTCTGGGATCAAAAACGCGACATTCATTTATAGTTATTGCATTCTGCGTGTTCAAATGTTTCAAAATATTGCTCGTATGTCCTCTTGATGAAGTAGCGACCTTGGAATTATCAAAAGTAGCGCTCTTGCAATCTTTTCTTCTCACTACGCGCAATGTGTAATGACGTCATCCTCACCCGGGAGAACCGTTAAGCATGCGGCTGTCAGCAACCCGCGGCTCTCAAGCCGCATGCGGCTCTTAAGTGCTGCCTTAGTGGCAGAGGTGGGACCAAGTCATTGCTTTGCAAGTCACAAGTAAGTCTCAAGTCTTTGCCCTCAAGTCTCGAGTCAAGTCCCGAGTCAAGACGGGCAAGTCCAAAGTCAAGACTGGAAAGTCTCAAGTCAAGTCCCAAGTCCTGCATTTTGAGTTTCGAGTCCTTTCAAGTCCTTTTAACCACAGACTAATATATTTACACAGATTGTGTATGCTTTTAAAACGCTGTATTTATTTATTAAAACAAGTGCATTTGAAATTGCTGGAAAAAAAATAGTGCTGACATTGCACTTCATATTAGCACTATTAACCAGTTATTTTAAACATTTAACTCATTCCTTTACAGAATAAACCCATTTGAAAAAACAAGTGCAACTGTACTTATTTGTACAAAAGTGATAACATTGTATTTCCATGGCATATTGCATTGTAACTAGTCCCACAGCAGTTTCTATCCTGTTCTTACCTTATCTCATTGATCTCATCTCATACTGTATGTGTGTTTGTGTGCGTACACATGAAAAACATAACATATACATGAACAAAACAATGAACAGAGTTGTACTTTTTAGATGTCAGGGCCCTATGCAATATGTACACATATTTTTAATATAGTATACATTTTAACTGACCTTTATTTTACTATGTTTGTCTTTTTGTAGGTGGCTAAAATATGCGGTCCTGCTGACCGCCGTCTAACGTTACGTTACTGTGTGTGATACAATGACTAACGTAACGTTAAGTGTAGGTACCTCATGCAACCCTGCTTAAAAAAATCACTTGAGAAAAAGTATGAATAAGGTAGCGAACTGCAGTGGACGCAACATATTGCCGTGTTGGCAATGACGTTATAACCATAGACATCTTATAACTAGACGCATCATTGGCAATTTGGCCGCCATGTTGAAGTGGTGATGAAGAGCCGGCGAACAGCCTAAACTGACAGTTGACAGGTAGCAAACAAAGATGCCGGGCTGGTGTTCAGCGTTTTCCTACTCAAATGAGCGGACTGTTGAAAATAGGAATCGGGGGATTACTTTTCACAAGTAAGATTTAACATTAACATACTATTGTTTGTATTTTATGAAAATAATATTACCACAGAGTTGAGAAGGAGCAAAGATCTTCAATATTTGTATGTGAAAATCACAAATAAATCTTCTGAGGGAGGATGACCCCCCTACAGGGGTTTGGTTTACAAACTTTCAGCCCCACCTAAAACAAAATTCACCAGCCGCCACTGATTATGATGCATTCTCATTTTAGGCAAAATATAAGACAATACTTTCTTAACAGTATAATTGTAACCAGGAATAAGTCTTCAAGTAACAATATTCAAATACTAACATTGTTGGGTAATACAGAATTTGGTTTTATTCTGAATCCAGTGAAACATATTGGTGGTTTTAGCTGATATAAAGACTTTCAGGTGTTTATTTATGTTTAAGTATTTGGCAGACGCTTTTATCCAAAGCGACATACATAAAAAATACATATATAAAAATCACTGTAAACATGATCATTTAAGGGAAGAATGTAATAGAAAATATCAATACAAAGTGTCAAGACAGAATAAACTCTCTGCTGCTGCAGCAACAGAGATACAGTCTATAAGATATATAGATATCTAATGTATTCATACATTGTTTATGTAGGATATACGCATGTACCTGTCATGTCTGTGTTAATCATGTTTTTGTTTTGCTTGGGTTTTGGGCTCTTTTTAGTTCCTGGTTGCACTTCCTCGTTTGGTTTGGTTTCCATGGTCACCCATTAGTTTTCACCTGTCATGTCACGCACCTGTTCACTTGTCTTGTCACGCACCTGTTTTCACTGATCACGTCACTATTTAAATCTGTCTGTTTCTGTTGTTCGTCCTGGCGTCCTCGCACTTTTCGATCCCTCCACTTCATGTCATGTCACAGTTCTTTGCCAAATAAGTTTTGTTCATTTATGCCACAGTTAGTGTTTTTGTTTTATTGTTCATAGTTTCTGCCATTGTGCAAGTTTTGTGTTTCTACCCAAGTTTTGTATTTCCGCCCTCGTGCAAGTCTTTTGTTTTGTATAGTCAAGTTTTCTACCTCCACTGTGAGCGCCTTTTGTTTATTCCTTTTTTATTGTTAAACAAACATGTATTTAAATTCACGCCTCGCACGGGCCAATTTTCCTTTGCCTTCCGGAGAAGCAAAACCCAAGAACCCAGTTTTGACAGTACCGTAATTTCCGGACTATAAGCCGCTACTTTTTCCCCTCGTTCTGGTCCCTGCGGCTTATACAAGAGTGCGGCTTATTTACGGCCTGTTGTTCTCCGACACCGACGAAGAGGATTTTGGTGGTTTTAGTACGCAGGAGGAAGACGATGACACAATGATTGTATATGACTTTTCATATACCGGTAGGCTGGTTATTTTGATAACGTACAGGCGAGCACTTTGTATTACTTTGCAGCATTGTATTATTTGTACTCTGCACGAATGCTGTTCGCCATGTCAAAGATGTGAAAGTTTGATTGAATGATTGAAAGATTTATTGTTAATAAATGGGACGCTTTGCGTTCCCAAACAGTCATCTCTGTCCCGACAATCCCCTCCGTGGTAGCAGGAACCCCTATATACTACGGTAATTACAAATCAAAACCCTGCGGCTTATATATGGAGCAATCTGTATTTTCCCTTAAATTTAGCTGGTGCGGCTTATAGTCAGGTGCGGCTTATAGTGCGGAAATTACGGTATATATAACCTAATCATATTGTTTCTTCAATTTAAAAATAGCTGACCGTTTTTTCCCCCTTCTCTGGGATTATATTCCCAGTTTTGATCTCGGACGTCTGGTCACTTATAGCGTATAAGAATATTATATTACTGTTAAGCAAATTATGAATAATAAAACACACCAAAACATGTGTCCGTTATCATAGCTACACGTATGACAAAAAAGCGCGTGAAAATCAGTGGTATTCAGTGAGGTAAGATGAATTAAATGTGCTGACAGTTCATTGCTCCTGCCAAATGAATTGCACTGAGTGGAGCGTATCACCACTCCAAGATGGCAGCCCTGCGTCTCGTCTGCGCCAGAAGGCAGTAGCGCTCCATGTTGCGTACCCTTATAAGATGTCTATGGTTATAACGTTAGCAGTGAGTTTGCAGCCTCACTGATTTAACTACACAGAAAATAAAAGTCACGTTACTTAGCCAATAAACGTTATCTTACATTCAAAACTTACCCTTCTTTGTGCAACTTCAAATGTCGAACGAAGTTGGAAGTTGTTGCGTCTCCGTCTGTAACATTCGAACAGCGTGAGTTGCATACGGTAATTCGTTTTTTGTTGACCAAGTCGTAGTTTTTATACCCGAACAAAACCAACTTTGGCATAATTGTTTCTCACTGGCGCGTTGTTTGACAACTCTTGTTCATTGGTTGTCCTGCAATTTGATTGGATCAATGCTGTGTGATGAAAACAATGTAGATCTAATTTGATTGGCTGTTGTACTGAGAGCACACACCCTGACACGCAGCACACACGCTGATAGACAGACACATACAAAATGAAAGATACGGAGCACTCCCAAATAACTTTTTAAGCTTTGGGTTTTGGGGAAAGTAGCAAGTCATGTCAAGTCAAAAGGCTCAAGTCCAAGGGAAGTCACAAGTCATTGATGTTAAAGTCTAAGTCGAGTTGCAAGTCTCTTTACATTTTGTCAAGTCGAGTCTAAAGTCATCAAATTCATGACTCGAGTCTGACTCGAGTCCAAGTCATGTGACTCGAGTCCACACCTCTGCTTAGTGGCTCCCTGGAGCATTTTTTAAAAAAGGATTGAAAATGGAAAAAGATGGGGGAACCTTTTTATTTTTGTTTTAGTATGTTTTTTGTTATGGAACAAACATGACACAAACCTTCCCAATTGTTATAAAGCCCACTGTTTAATATGTTTGTGTGTATGCTTCACTGATGACAGTAACATCGTTTTGTCCTACTAATTTCGGCGGTTCTTGCAATCACCATAGTGTGGACTGTGACGCAACAGTTTGTTTACATGTAAAATCTTCCACTCCTTCTTTGTCTCATTTTGTCCACCAAACATTTTATGCTGTGCATGAACGCACAAAGGTGCACTTTGTTGATGTTATTGACTTGTTGGAGTGCTAATCAGGCATATTTGGTCAGTACATGACTGCAAGCTAATCAATGCTAACATGCTGTTTAGGCTAGCTGTATGTACATATTGCATCATTATGCCTCATTTGTAGGTATATTTGAGCTCATTTAATATCCTTTACTTTTATCTAGAGATGTCCGATAATGGCTTTTTTGTCGATATCCGATATTCCGATATTGTCCAACTCTTAATTACCGATTAAGATATATAAAGTCGTGGAATTAACAGTATTATGCCTAATTTTGTTGTGATGCCCCGCTGGATGCATTAAACAATGTAACAAGGTTTTCCAAAATACATCAACTCAAGTTATGGAAAAAAGTGCCAACATGGCACTGCCATATTTACTATTGAAGTCACAAAGTGCATTATTTTTTTTTAACATGCCTCAAAACAGCAGCTTGGAATTTGGGACATGCTCTCCCTGAGAGAGATGAGGAGGTTGAGGTGGGTGGGGTAGCGGGTTAGCGGGGGGTGTATATTGTAGCGTCCCGGAAGAGTTAGTGCTGCAAGGGGTTCTGGGTATTTGTTCTGTTGTGTTTATGTTGTGTTACGGTGCGGATGTTCTCCCGAAATGTGTTCGTCATTTTTGTTTGGTGTGGGTTCACAGTGTGGCGCATATTTGTAACAGTGTTAAAGTTGTTTGTACGGCCACCCTCAGTGTGACCTGTATGGCTGTTGACCAAGTATGATTTGCATTCACTTATGTGTGTGTAAAAGCCGCATATATTATGTGACTGGGCCGGCACGCTGTTTGTATGGAGGAAAAGCGTACGTGATGACAGGTTGTAGAGGACGCTAAAGGCAGTGCCTTTAAGGCACGCCCCCAATATTGTTGTCCGGGTGGAAATCAGGAGAAATTCGGGAGAATGGTTGCCCCGGGAGATTTTCGGGAGGGGCACTGAAATTCGGGAGTTTCCCGGGAAAATCGGGAGGGTTGGCAAGTATGCCAGGAGGTGCATGCGTTATCGAAAAAGGGTTGAATGAGAGTTCCCGCTAGAATCCTCATGGTGCTTTTTGTTGACCAGAGAGGAGATTCTGTAGAGAAATCTTGTTCGTTGGTTGACCTTTTTGATTACCTTGGTTGCCATTTTATCACAGGAAAGATTAGCCTCTAGAATGGAACCTAGGTAGGTGACCTCATCTTTCCTGGTGATAACAATGTCACCCACTTTAATAGTGAAGTCACTGACTTTCTTAAGGTTGATTTAATACCCAAACAGGGTGGATTCTGTTTTAAAAAACATAGTTTTGTTTGACAAAAAAGGGCAGAAAACAAACAAACAAAAAAACAACATAAAAAAACCTAAAACATTTTGAAATGAGGAATAGATGTGAAGTTGATATAGACTCCAGAGATTTAAGCGTTAAATATAAAATGTATGTGTGCCCTGGCACACCATTATCATCATTTCATGACCCAAGCAAAACACTTTTTACACTTTTATACTGAAATAAATACACCTACAACTTATTAAATAAAAACATAGAAAAAACTACCAGCAGCGGTAAAGTTTAGATCCATGAAGGAAAGAAGCAAGTGAATGAATGTTTATAACTGAATACATTTACATATACATACAATTTTTATTTTTTTTTATTTTAATTTTTGTAATTTTTTTTATGAATTAAGTAACGTTTATGACAACCTTTTTCCAAAACACTATACAGAATGTGAGATATAACAGGACAATGCATACGTTTATCATTTGTTTTCAAAAAGGCTTGCAAAAAGGTGGGACCCAAAAAATGTACTGTGGGACCCCATTTTTATGACTTGATGGGGTCCCTGGGACCCCATTTTGAAAATTCCTAGCACCAACACTGCTGTCAACAGAGGAGAAAAAATGCTTTATTTAAATAAATATATTATTTATAAAGCAAGTTCGAGTATCATTGGCAAATTTTCACCTCGTCCCGGCCTGCGTGCTGCTCGCCTTGGCATGCATATATGTGTCCTCTTTTTGGGGTTTCACAATATGGCCAGCCTAACATATTGCATCATTATGCCTGATTTGTAGGTATATTTCAGCTCATTTAATATCCTTTACTTTTATCCTCTTTGTATATAATTTAGTTTTGCATGTCTCATGACACATTATCTGCATTTAATACTGGCTGCATTTCAGATAGTTGTTTGTGTGCCATGTTGTTCCAGACCACAGCAAACATTACCTTGCTTGCCAAAGATTGTAATAAATCTATTAAAAGAAGACAGCCTGCCGATTCCTTTAACTTGGACACATCTGTGTGTGTGTGCATAAGCAAATTGTCGGTTAGCGCCGTGCATGGCAGCTCCCGCCATCAGTGTGTGAATGTGTGTGTGTGAATGGGTGAATGTGGAAATAGTGTCAAAGCGCTCTGAGTTCCTTAGAAAGGTAGAAAAGCGCTATACAAGTACAACTCATTTACCATTTACCATTTTGTCCGTAATATAGCTAATATAGACACTTACATCATGTGTTGTCTTTAGAGATGTCCGATAATATCGGACTGATGAAATTATCGGCCGATAAATGCTTTAAAATGTAATATCAGAAATTATCGGTATCGGTTTCAAAAAGTAATTTTTATATATTTATTTGTTATTTTTTTGTTTTTGTCCTGTCCAGCTTCTCAGGCAAATCATATAGTTGATGTAGATGCCCATATCGGCTGTTCAGATTGAGCCCAATTTATAATTCCCTGTTATACAGTATGCCAGGCAGTCTTGCACTAAAGGAGGACTATGTTATTGTGTACTTTATTACTTCAGTATACTCTGGACTGAAGCTGTGTGCCTTCATTGTTTTTGTAGCTGTTGTTTTGAGGCATGTTTAAAAAAATAATGCACTTTGTGACTTCAATAATAAATATGGCAGTGCCATGTTGGCACTTTTTTTTCCATTACTTGAGTTGATTTATTTTGGAAAACCTTGTTACATTGTTTAATGCATCCAGTGGGGCATCACAACAAAATTAGGCATAATAATGTGTTAATTCCACGACTGTATATATTAGGGGTGTAACAGTACACAAAAAGTTCGGTTCGGTACGTACCTCGGTTTAGAGGTCACGGTTCGGTTCATTTTCGGTACAGTAAGAAAACAACAAAATATAAATGTTTTGGTTAGTTATTTACCAAATTTGTAAACAATGGCTTTATCCTTTTAACATTGGGAACACTATAATAATTCTGCCCACGTTAATCAACACTAAACTGCCTCAAGTTGTTGCTCAGATTAAATAAAATGACAAAACTTTTCTTCTACATAAAAAGTGCAACATTAAACAGTTTCAAGTCAACTCACCATGCTTAATTTATTACAGCATTTGGGAAGCCTGTAGTTGATTTTTATTATGTAAATGTTATATTTTTATCAACATGTGATAGCAGGGACCCTGCCATTCAAAACTAGGCTGCTGCATTACTAATGATTAATGTAACTATAGCTGAAAAAATGGTACAATAGCAATAGGAGAGACTATTCATCCCTGAACACCATGGATTTCATGTAGGCTTAATGATGCAGTTACATTATTATATCAACTATCAGAGACAGAAACTCTTCATTTAACATAATGTCCTTTTTTGCTGCTTCCACACAGCTCAATCAACACAGAAAAAAGGTCAAGTGAAATAACAGACAGACAGGGCTTTGCTGTCCTAACACACACACACACACCGCAAAATGAGCTAACGTTACGCTAAAAGTGAATTAGCCTTCACCTCAAGCCAGGACTGCGAGCGAGCTGCGCTGCCTTTTATATTTCTAGAAGGTCAACGGGCTCATAGTGATGTTACTAGTAGTTGACTGGGAGGTGTTTATTATAATATGGGGAGAGTCCGCTGCCTGATGCTTACCTGCTAAACGCTAAGCACTGACTACATGCGCTCTGAATACGCACTGCTGATTGGCTGGTACCGCTATGTGTGTAATCAATCAGATGGTTGTGTGGGTGGGACAATGCTGGGTGCTGTGTAGAGGACTGACAGAGACAGAGGCAGAAGGAAGCGGAGGCGGCTACTTAATATGTTCGTGTGGAAACTCGTTCGGTACACCTCCGAACCGAACCGAACCCCCCGTACCGAAACGGTTCAATACAAATACACGTACCGTTACACCTAGGGATGATGCTCGAACCCGGTTTTACCGGTTGTTCGATAAGAAAAGAACCGAGTCCTCTGACTCGAATCCCTTTTTGAGAACCGGTACCCATTATCGAGATCACTATAGTAAAGAAAAAGAGTTGGTTCTTTATTCGAATCCCTGGGAACGAATCCCAAATGGGCAATGTTATGCCCATTTGATTGTAGACTCTTACTGACACCTTGTGGCGATATGAAAATACTACGCGTCATTAGTCTGGCCACTTCCAGGTTGGCGAGTCAGTTCAGTTTGTGAGACAATTGAGAAGTAGACAAGTTGTGTTAGCTCTTACAAGCCTTGGAAGATATAAGTCTGTAAGTAAACTGTTTAACTTGTTTATGTAACTCACTATTAAGGTTCAATATTAAGACTTAAAAAGTTGCAAGAATATCTTTGAATTTAAAAAGAGTTACAAAAAGAGACAACTGGAATTATATCAAACTGATTTTTGATTTTGATTGGACGTGTCATTTTGAAAATGCTTAAACGAAAATTTTAAGTATTTTAGAGTTCGGGTGTTGGTGGAGGGAACAGTGATAAAGTCATCTAAATAATTTGTGTTAAAAAGGGGGCAGATAAGTATAAGAATAGTATTCTTTCATCTGCTCCTTTCTGATCATGTAAATGTATAAGAAACAAAAAAACAATGAAAGTGTCAACTGTATATGGCTTGTATATATGCATTTTCATGAAAGGAATAAAAAGAAATGATGATGAATGAAGGTGGAAAGTGGTACATTTGATAGTAAGATGTTTATTGAAAAACGATTTTTGTGCACTGTTTCAATGGATGATTTGAGGACTTGAAATGGCTGCCAGTCGTGTATTTCCACCATCAAAATAGTTTCAACACTCAGAAGTATTTGTTTGATGATAGTACTGTATATTTGTGTGAAGCTAATATTTATATATTGTGTATTAAATTTGAGTATGTTAAATGAATCACATAGCTTACACATTTGTCATTGTGTGTATTTCAGTTTAAAAAATAAATAAATAATAGTCCAGTGCAAGACAAAAGTAAAGATAGGAAAAGACAAAGCAAGATCAACAACAATAAAGAGCCTAAATGGATTCATCTGCTTTGGAACTTTATTAGACGTCTTGGATTGTTTGTTAGCTGTCTGCCTGTGTGTGTAGTTAGTATGTTCCAATAGCAGCAGAAGTGCACTTTTTGGAGAGCTGTATTATTTTCAGTTATGTGCCCAAGGGACTGATTTTATTTAACACTATATTATTATTTATACACCTATAGTGATCACAGAGACAGGTTGTTTTTGTGTTACTGTATATATTTGTTTTTCTGAAAAATCCCACTTAATATACTTTGGGTAACAACAGTCAATATATATATATATTTTTTTTTTAGGGGGGTAACAGTCATCATTTATTTATTTATTTTATCAAATTTTTTTCTTATAAAATAAAAGTGAGCTTTTGTTAAACCAAATATTGTGTTTTTTTCCATATACAACAACCTATCTGGATTCGATAAGAGAATCGATAAGGAATCGGTTCGATAAGAGGATTCGATAATAGGCTCAAACTCGATAATTTCTTATCAAACATCATCCCTGGTTACACCCCTAGTATATATCGGTATCGGTTGATATCGGAATCGGTAATTAAGAGTTGGACCATATCGGATATCGGCAAAAAAGCCATTATCGAACATCTCTAGTTGTCTTCATTATAACATATATAAGATTTTCATTTTTTGCGGCTCCAGACAGATTGTTTTTTTGTATTTTTGGTCCAATATGGCTCTTTTGATTGCCGACCCCTGCGTTAAGGGAATCGTTTGGGAAAAAATTGACAAGCGATTCCAAGGAATTTACAAACCGGGAACCGGTTTTCGATTCCCGTCCCTACTCATTTGTGATCGGCTGAAGATCCGCCGATCTTTACCACGGTTGTGTATAACAAGCACAAGACTGCTCCAAATGAGCGCCCGTGGTGATGTAGTTGTGATGTGGCTACAGCGAGGAAGGCTCATTTACGAGCAAAGAAGCTGAATGAGGTGTTTACTGCACCTTCTAGATCGCTAATCTTTGTTATGACTTGGCTGGAAAAACATCTCCAACAGATAACGGGTGTTTACGGCTGCCCGATGTCTTGTTTTTGTCGTCGTCACCTTGACAACGACGCCGGGGCGCTAATTATGACAAACACCGCGGTAGTTTACAGTCCGCCCAGAGAATATGTTCTCAGCTCGGGCCGCCAAAGATGTTTCTCATTGTCGGTCGCCATGGCAACAGCAGTGAACAACCCCGCCGCAAACCCTTCGCCGGCCGCGGAGGACCGTCTGGAGGCTTCCAGCCGCGCGTCAACACGCCGTAAAACGATCCCTGTGTCACGTCGAGGTGAAGCGAGGGCACCAGGAAGTGGAAACGCAGGACATGGAGACGAAAACAGGGAACACGGAGTAAAGCAATTATGATCGCGCTGGAGTTCAGTGAGATAAATGAGGAGGACTTCATCCCAGCAAGAGAAAAAAAACACCCTCAGGAACTAATTAACCTCAGCAACTCTGGCACGGGGAAGATTACCATGCTTCTTTGCAGCTTGGAATTGTGGCGACGCTTCCTGCAGATGTCAGAATTTTGTTAGAAATGTTCCCAGCGCTTCGTAACAAAATGTAAAGAAGTTTACTGTCGGTGCAAAAAGTCAGCAATGAAAACGTTACATTAGCTTGCTGCTAAATCTCCCGCTAACAAGTTTTTTTTAATTGACGTTCGTTAGCGAGCAGATTTACGCAAAAATAAAAACATTTAACTAGAGATGTCCGATAAATGCTTTAAAATGTAATATCGGAAATTATCGGTATCGTTTTTTTTATTATGGGTATCGTTTTTATTTTATTTTTATTTTTTTTCTAATTTTTTAATTTTTATTAAATCCACAGAAAAAACACAAGATACACTTACAATTAGTACACCAACCCAAAAAACCTCCCTCCCCCATTCACACTCATTCACACAAAAGGGTTGTTTCTTTCTGTTATTAATATTCTGGTTCCTACATTATATATCAATATATATCAATACAGTCTGCAAGGGATACAGTCGTAAGCACACATGATTGTGCGTGCTGCTGGTCCACTAATAGTACTAACCTTTAACAGTTAATTTTACTCATTTTCATTAATTACTAGTTTCTATGTAACTGTTTTTATATTGTTTTACTTTCTTTTTTATTCAAGAAAATGTTTTTAATTTATTTATCTTATTTTATTTTTTGATTTTTAAAAAAAAAGGACCTTATCTTCACCATACCTGGTTGTCCAAATTAGGCTAATAATGTGTTAATTCCATGACTGTATATATCAGTATCAGTTGATATTGGTATCGGTTGACATCGGTATCGGTAATTAAGGGTTTGGTCAATATCGGAATATCGGATATCGGCAAAAAGCCATTATCGGACATCCCTACATTTAACAGATTTCTATAAAAAAGATGTTCATCCAGTACGTTACTTCAAGTTGCTCGTTACTAGTAGGGTTGTCCCAATACCATATTTTGGTACCGGTACCAACAGGTATTTTGATTAGGGGTGTAACGGTACGTGTATTTGTATTGTACCGTTTCGGTACGGGGGTTCCAGTTCGGTTCGGAGGTGTACCGAACGAGTTTCCACACGAACATATTAAGTAGCGTAACGCACGTTGTGTAAACAATGCACACCGAGGCACAACACACAGCATGCTAGCAGCTAACGGGCTACGATAAACTGACCATACGTCCTCTTTTCACCGGACATGTCCTCTTTTGCGGAGCTGTCAGGGCGGAGTTTCTTAAATGCCTCAAATGTCCGGTATTTTGAGTTAGGGTTGCGTGTATTTTCAATGTATGTTCAGGGTTAAGAAGGGGTTGAAAACAAAACAAATTGTGTGCGCAGCAGCATTCTTGAGGGAGGGGCAGAGACAGAGAGAACGAGAGAGTTATGATAAACGCGCATGCGTCGCCAGGCTATGCTTTTTATCCATAGATTTATCAGATTTAATTTTTTATTATCTATAGCAGGGGTGTCAAAAGTGGCCATGTGCGGCCCACAGCTAATGTTTTAAAGGCCCACGGCACATTCTAAAAATACTATTAAAATAAACAAAAACATAACAAAAGTGAATTAAAAAAGCTTAAAGGTTAAATGTAATTCAGAAAAAGTTGCAATGTTGACTAATAAAACAAAGCTGTTTTTTTTTTCTTTCAAACTGTCATTGCTCAAAACATAATATTGAATCAAAATCAATGTTATTATGAATTATTGACCTAACCAAGGTTCCCATTACTTCACATCAAATATTCCACTAAGAAAAATATTTTTGGTGGAAGGTTTTGCAAATTTGGTAGATAAATAACGAAAAAATGTATATTTTGTTGTTTTCTTACTGTACCGAAAATGAACCGAACCGTGACCTCTAAACCGAGGTACGTACCGAACCGAAATTTTTGTGTACCGTTACACCCCTAATTTTGATACTTTTCAAAATAAAGGGAAGCAGAAAAAAGTGTCATTATTGGCTTTATTTTAACATAAAATGTTATGATGCATTAAACACATGTTTCTTATTGCAATCAAATAATAATTGTGTCCTTAAATAAAATAGTGAACATACTAGACAACTTGTCTTTTATTAGTAAGTAAACAAACAAAGGCTCCTAATTTAGTCTGCTGACATATGCAGTAACATATTGTATCATTTGTCTACCTATTATGATGGATTATTAATCTACTTGTTCATTTACCGTATTTTCCGGACTACACTTAAATTAAGGTATTTTTCTCAAAACTCGACAGAGCGCCTTATAACCCTGTGTGCCTAATGTACGGAATAATTCTGGTTTTGCTTACCGACCTCAAAGCTATTTTATTTGGTACATGGTGTAATGATAAGTGTGACCAGTAGATGACAGTCAAACATAAGAGATACGTGTAGACTTCAATATGATTGGGGGACGGTGTGGTGCAGTTGGGATAGTGGCTGTGCCAGCAACCTGAGAGTTCCTGGTTCAATCCCCACCTTCTACCACCTAGTCACGTCCGTTATGTCCTTGAGCAAGACACTTCACCCTTGCTCCTGATGGGTCCTGGTTAGCACCTTGCATGGCAGCTCCCGCCATCAGTGTGTGAATGTGTGTGTGAATGGGTGAATGTGGAAATAGTGTCAAAGCGCTTTGAGTTCCTTAAAAAGATAGAAAGCGCTATACAAATATAACCCATAATGGCAAAATAACTCCAGTAAACAACATCAACACTTTGTATGTTCCATTGAAAATATAGAACATTACACACGGCGCTCAAAATCTATCAAAATGTTTTAGTACGACTTTGGTAAGCTATGAAGCCGCACCGCTTGGTGGATTGTACTGTGCTTCAACATAGGAGTATTATTATGGTGTGTGTATAAGGTAAGACATATTATCTGGCGTTTTGTTTCGCAATATTATGCAAAAGCAACTTTTCTTACCTTCTGGTACCTGCTGATCTGTATTTGGGATCTGCATAAATCCTGAAAAATTGCGTGCGTCCGCCTTTGTAGTCCGTGCCGACACCATAGTCGATAAGCTTCTTCTTTTTCTCTATCTTCTTGTTTGATTGATTGATTGAAACTTTTATTAGTAGATTGCACAGTGAAGTACATATTCCGTACAAAATGGTAACACCCGAATAAGGGGTCCACTTAAATTGATTCATGATACAGATATATACTATTTTCATAATACAGTCATCACACAAGATAATCATCAGAGTATATATATTGAATTATTTACATTATTTACAATCCGGGGTGTGGGATATGGAGGGAGGGAGTGGGGGGGGAATGTTTGGTTGGTATTAGGGCTGCAACTAACGATTAATTTGATAATCGATTAATCTGTCGATTATTACTTCGATTAATCGATTAATAATCGGATAAAAGAGACAAACTACATTTCTATCCTTTCCAGTATTTTATTGAAAAAAAACAGCATACTGGCACCATGTTGTGGACATTGGGGGTGCAGCATACACCAACAATAACACAGAAATTTAATTAATCAGAACTGAATCAGATATTGTACACGTTTCTGTTGTGAATAATAAAGGATTAATTTTAGGCTGCCTCTGAATAATAGCATGAAATATTCCAGCACCTTCATAACGTTTAGTTATACTAAAGCGTCACTCAAATCTAAATATATTTATATAGCTTTATCAGCCCGGCTACATTGATCCATTATGAAACCAACCTGAGATATTTCTGTCCGTTACGTTTATTTCGAAATTGGTAACCGTGCGTTTTCTCTCTCAAAACGGAGTCAAATGTGCCGGAGACACATTATCAGCCCCGCGTTGCAACAAAGGCATAACTTTAACGTTACTCACAAAAAAGCTGAACTCATGAATGCTTGTTGCCACTATGGACTTAAAAAGTTACGTACTGTGAGTTCTTCCCTTCATCCATGGCTCCAACATTTTTCTTCTTCAGGTGCTCCAGAAGCAATGTTGCACTTCCGTGCCATTTTGCAGGAAACGGTCTTCTTTGAAGTCTTTAAAGTGAAGTGTTCCCACACTTTTGACGACTTAGGTCGTACACTTTTCTCCATTGAAGCAATAACCTCAAGATGTTTCTCCGCTAAACTATCGGTAGTGTTTTCCTGCGCCATTTTTCGAATTTTTCCAGCAAAGGAGACGCCGTCGTCACGTGAGCTGCACATGACACATCATTGGCTAGCTTACGCCACCTCATGAGACATAGCCTCACCGCCGCCCTGGCGCTGTTTTGTACTGTTTTTGTACTTATTTTGATTATTGTTTCTCAGCTGTTTGTAAATGTTGCAGATTATAAATAAAGGTTTATAAAACAAAAAAAACCAACAAAAAAATAACCAAAAAAAAAAAAAAAAAAAGCCTCCGCGCATGCGCATAGCATAGTTCCAACGAATCGATGACTAAATTAATCGTCAACTATTTTGGTAATCGATTTTAATCGATTTAATCGATTAGTTGTTGCAGCCCTAGTTGGTATCAACACTTCGGTCATCAACAATTGCATCATCAGAGAAATGGACATTGGAACAGTGTAGGACTGACTTGGTAGGATATGTACAGCAAGTAGTGGACACAGAGAGAGAGATCAGAAAGTATAAGAAAAAGTGTCTACATTTGGTTATTTACATTTGATTATTTACAATCCAAAGAGGTATGATGAGGACGGGAGGGTGTTAGTTTAGGGTTGAAGTTGCCTGGAAGTGTTGTTTTAGTGCGGTTTTGAAGGAGGATAGAGATGCATTCCATATTGATGTGGCATAAAAAGAGAATGAGTTAAGACCTTTGTTAGATCGGAATCTGTTATGGGACATTCATCCTCCGCTGTTGCCATTTCTAATATAAAGTAGTGTAAAGTTCTTACTTATATTTGTCAGTAAACTCGCCATGAAAGCGCTAAAACATACCGGTGTAGTGAGTTTACATTATCACCCAAGGAACTTTAGTTATTAGAGAGTTCCGGTTGGACGGTTTTTCACGGGACTTGTGGTTTCCGGATGAGGAGATGCTGCTCCGTTATTGATTGAAGTAAAGTCTGAATGTCATTAAAACAGTTAGATCCATCTTTTGACACTTCTTCCACTCCCGTCCTTGCACGCTACACCGCTACAACAAAGATGACGGGGAGAAGACGCTGCCGAAGGTAAGCCACGTAAATAAGACCGCTCACAAAACGGCGCATCCTGAAGCAACTGTCAGAAAGCGACTTGAATGTGGAGCTCAGCAAACTACAAGGATCTGGCGAGAGTCAGGTTACCAAAAAGGTAGAATAATTTTATTTTTCCTATTTAAAAAGTAAAAAAAAAAAGTGTAGTTTTTTTTTCCTTTATCAATTTCCATTTATTAAAAGAAAATTAAACTTAATTATTTGAAAAATAATTGAAGAAAGAAGAAGAAGGAGGAAGATGTATGTATGTATGGATAGATGGATGGATGGTTAAAAAAAAAATTAAATGTATTATTTTTTTCTTTAACAATTTCCATTCATTAAAAGAAAATGTTATTTAATTATTGAAAAAATTCAAATTAAATATAAATAAAAAATCAAAACGTCAGATGTTGATATATTGCTCTGCGACACCAGAAAATAATGTTTTGTTTTTTGATTGTTTTTATTTATTTAGAAAATAAATACAAATTCCATTCATGAAAATAAAATAAAAGTCAGAATCAGAATAGTTTTATTGCCATTGTTTGAGAACGAGTTCACAAACTAGGAATTTTTCTTGGAAGTAATATTTAAGTTGAATATAGTTTTGGTCTTTGACACCAAAAAAGTAGAACATTTTGTTTATCCAAATTTTTTTTATTTTTAAAAAGTAAAAAAAAGAACCTTTTTTTTTTTAAATGTAATTATTCAAAAAAATTTAATTATACATTTAAAATCAAAACTTCAGATGTATTGCTCTTCGACACCAAAAAAGAACGCTTTGTTTTTCAATTTTCTTTTTTTGTATTTTAAAATTAAATAAAAATTCCATCCATGAAAATAAAAAGTAACATTTGTTAAGTTAAATATAAATTGAATATCAAAACGTTATTAGATAAAGTTTTTGCTGTCTGACACCAAAAAAGTGTAACACTTTGTTTTTCCATTTTTTTTAATTCAAAATGTAAAAAAAAAACTTTTCTTGTTTTTTTGTTTTTCAAATGCCATTCCTGAAAATAAAACAAAATTGTTATTTTTTGAAATTTAAAAATTGAAAATCTAAGAATTTTAGATGAAGTTTTTGCTCTTTAAAAACCAACAAAGTAACACTTTGTTTTTCCAATTCCATTTTCTGTATTTAAAAAGTAATGAATTTCCATTCATTGAAAGAACATTTGATTTAATTATTTAAATAATTTTTAATTAAATATCTATTGAAAATCAAAACGTCAGATGTCGATATTGCTCTTTGACACCAAGAAAAGAACACTTTGGTTTTCTTTGTTTTTTTTATTAAATTCAAATTTCATTAATTAAAATAAAACCAAAGTAATATTTGTTAAGTATATACATTGAATATCAAAACGTTTTACGATTTTTTTTTTTTTCATATTTTAAAAGTTAAAAAAACACCTTTTTTTAAAAAAAAAAAATTCAAATGCCATTAATGACAATAAAATAAATATTTGTTGAGTTGGATATAAATTGAAAACCAAACCGTTTTTCAGATGACGTTTTTGCTCTTTGAAACTAAAAAGTAGAACACTTAGTTTTTCCAATTTTCTTTTTAATATTTAAAAGCAAAAATGCAATTTTCTTTTTTATATTTAAAAATGGAAAAAAAGTATTTTCTTTTATATATTTAAAAAGTTTTAAAAAAAATGTTTTTTTAGTTTTTCAAGTGCCATTCATAAAAATAAAATTCATATTTGTTAATATTTGTTAGATTTGCAAATTTTCTTTTTTTGTATTTAAAAAGTAAAAAAAATATAATTTTATTTTTTACATTTAAAAAGGAAAAACTAAAGTATTTTCTTTTTTATATTTAAAAACGGGAAAAAAGGGTTTTCTTTATATATTTAAAGAGGAAAAAAAATGTTTTTTTGTTTTTCAAATGCCATTCATGAAAATAATTAATATTAGTTGAGTTCGATATGAACTGAAAATCAAACAGATTAAGTTTTTGCTCTCTGACACCAAAAAGTAGACCACTTAGTTTTTCCTATTTTATTTTTTGTAGTTAAAAAGTAAAAAAAAAAAAGAATTGTATTTTTTATATTTAAAAATTGAATTTATATATATATATATATACACTACCGTTCAAAAGTTTGGGGTCACCAAAACAATTTTGTGGAATAGCCTTCATTTCTAAGAACAAGAATAGACTGTCGAGTTTCAGATGAAAGTTCTCTTTTTCTGGCCATTTTGAGCGTTTAATTGACCCCACAAATGTGATGCTCCAGAAACTCAATCTGTTCAAAGGAAGGTCAGTTTTGTAGCTTCTGTAACAAGCTAAACTGTTTTCAGATGTGTGAACATGATTGCACAAGGGTTTTCTAATCATCAACTAGCCTTCTGAGCCAATGAGCAAACACATTGTACTATTAGAACACTGGAGTGATAGTTGCTGGAAATGGGCCTCTATACACCTATGTAGATATTGCACCAAAACCCAGACATTTGCAGCTAGAATAGTCATTTACCACATTAGCAATGTATAGAGTGTATTTCTTTAAAGTTAAGACTAGTTTAAAGTTATCTTCATTGAAAAGTACAGTGCTTTTCCTTCAAAAATAAGGCCATTTTAATGTGACCCCAAACTTTTGAACGGTAGTATATATATATATATATATATTTATATATATATATATATATATATATATATATATATATATATATATATGTATATATGTATATATACATTTATATATATATATATATGTATATATATATATATATATATATATATATATATATATGTATATATACATTTATATATATATATATATATGTATATATGCATATATATGTGTATATATATATATATATATACATTTATATATGTATGAATGTACAGTATATATATATATATATATATATATATATATATATATATATATATATATATATATATATATATATATATATATATATATATATATATATATATATATATTTATTTAAAAAGTAAAAAAAAAAACGTTTGTTTTTTTTCAAATGCCATTATGAAAATAAAATTCATATTTGTTGATATTTGTTAGTTTTTCCAATTTTTTTTTTGTATTTAAAAAGTAGAAACAAAACAAAACGCAATTTTCTTTTGTATAATCAAAAAGGGGAAACATTTATTTTCTTTTTTATATCTAAAAAGTAAAAAAAAACATTTTTTTTTTTTTCAAATGCCATTCATGAAAATAAAATTAATATTTGTTGAATTCGATATAAACTGAAAATCAAACAGATGAAGTTTTTGATTTCCGACACCAAAAAGTAGACCACTTAGTTTTTCCAATTTTAATTTTTTAAATTTAAAAAGTAAAAAAAAAAAAAATTTCCATCGCTAAAAATCAAACGATATTCAAAGAAACAGACGCCATGTTGTTATTGTGAGGATTGATCCCGGGATTGATGTGTGCAAGAAGCGTAAAAGACACAAAGAGGCCTTTGAAAAAGTCACAATATGATTTAATATAAAAGAGCCTTTAAGTGGACCGTCGTGTGGCACGGGCGATGACGTCATGGTCTTTGTGGCACTTCATGCAGTTATACCTTGTACAAAGTCAAAAGGGGAACCGGTTTTTGTGCAGAAAGTCTCTGCGTCCTCTCGAAGGTTCCAGACGTAAAAAGGGAAGGTGGGGGCGGGGGCGAGTCTTGACAGGTGGGCATGTACACGCGTGTCCGTTAGATAATCCTCCCTTCTTTAGACCGTCAGCTGAAGGGAAAGCGGAAAACGTGGTGTCAGGCAGGAAATGGACTCAGCACATATTTACACTCACAGCTCCTTGGTGGGGGGAAAAAAAAAGTGTCCATTCCCCTTTTATCTGGAAGATTGGATAAGCCACAATCGCGCTCACATTCACACCACAGTTGCCAGAGAGGTGACGGAGGTCACCTTATTGTCATCGGCCCAGGGCTGCAGGTTCTGCAGGGCGTAGAGCGAGGAGTTGTGCAGGCACAGAGGGTCCGGCTGGAGGGGCTGACTGAGGGTCTTCTGGAAGGCTTCCTGCTGGAGCTGCAGCATCAGCCGGTTGGCCTGCTGCCTCTCCGCCTCCCGCTCTTCCGCTGTCTGTCGCCTGGAACACACCACAACACACCTTTTCATGCCTTGTCTAAAGCGGTGGTCCCCAACCACCGGTACCGGTCCGTGACGCATTTGTTACCGGGCCGCACAGAAACATGAATTAATTTATAAACTACCGCATTTTTTCCAACTTAACTTTTGCCTGGCCCACTAAACACACCAATAAGCTTGTTTATAGATGTACAAACCCCGTTTCCATATGAGTTGGGAAATTGTGTTACATGTAAATATAAACGGAATACAATGATTTGCAAATCCTTTTCAACCCATATTCAATTGAATGCACTACAAAGAAATTTGATGTTCAAACTCATAAACTTTATTTTTTTTTTGCAAATAATAATTAACTTAGAATTTCATGGCTGCAACACGTGCCAAAGTAGTTGGGAAAGGGCATGTTCACCACTGTGTTACATGGCTTTTCCTTTTAACAACACTCAGTAAACGTTTGGGAACTGAGGAGACACATTTTTGAAGCTTCTCAGGTGGAATTCTTTCCCATTCTTGCTTGATGTACAGCTTAAATTGTTCAACAGTCCGTTGTGGTATTTTAGGCTTCATAATGCGCCACACATTTTCAATGGGAGACAGGTCTGGACTACAGGCAGGCCAGTCTAGTACCCGCACTCTTTTACTAAGAAGCCACGTTGATGTAACACGTGGCTTGGCATTGTCTTGCTGAAATAAGCAGGGGCGTCCATGGTAACGTTGCTTGGATGGCAACATTTGTTGCTCCAAAACCTGTATGTACCTTTCAGCATTAATGGCGCCTTCACAGATGTGTAAGTTACCCATGTCTTGGGCACTAATACACCCCCATACCATCACAGATGCTGGCTTTTCAACTTTACACTTATAACAATCCGGATGGTTCTTTTCCTCTTTGGTCCGGAGGACACGACGTTCACAGTTTCCAAAAACAATTTGAAATGTGGACTCTTCAGACCACAGAACACTTTTCCACTTTGTATCAGTCCATCTTAGATGAGCTCAGGCCCAGCGAAGCCGACGGCGTTTCTGGGTGTTGTTGATAAACGGTTTTCGCCTTGCATGGGAGAGTTTTAAAGGCCTACTGAAACCCACTACTACCGACCACGCAGTCTGATAGTTTATATATCAATGATGAAATCTTAACATTATAACACATGCCAATACGGCCGGATTAACTTATAAAGTGACATTTTAAATTTGCCGCTAAACTTCCGGTTCGAAACGCCTCTGAGGATGACGTATGCGCGTGACGTAACCCGGGGAACACGGATATGCCTTCCACATTGAAGCCAATACGAAAAAGCTCTGTTTTCATTTCATAATTCCACAGTATTCTGGACATCTGTGTTCGTGAATCTGTTGCAATCATGTTCATTGCATTATGGAGAAGGAAGCTGAGCAAGCAAAGAAGAAAGTTGTCGGTGCGAAATGGACGTATTTTTCGAACGTAGTCAGCAACAACAGTACACAGCCGGCGCTTCTTTGTTTACATTCCCGGAAGATGCAGTCAAGATGGAAGAACTCGGATAACAGAGACTCTAACCAGGAGGACTTTTGACTTCGGTACACAGACGCCTGTAGAGAACTGGGACAACACAGACTCTTACCAGGATTACTTTGATTTGGATGACAAAGACGCAGACGTGCTACTGTGAGTATGCAGCTTTGGCTTCTAAACATTTGATCGCTTGACCGTATGTGCGCAACTTTTTTTTGCGTATGTACGTAACTTTTTTAAAATATATAAGCTTTATGAACCTTGGGTTAGGTGAACGGTCTTTTGGGCTGAGTGATTGTGTGTGTTGATCAGGTGTTTGAATTGTATTGGCGTGTTCTATGGAGCTAGGAGCTAGCATAGGAGCTAGGAGCTAGCATAACAAACACGCAGGTGTTTTTATGCAGGATTAATTTGTGGCATATTAAATATAAGCCTGGTTGTGTTGTGGCTAATAGAGTATATATATGTCTTGTGTTTATTTACTGTTGTAGTCATTCCCAGCTGAATATCAGGTACCGTGAGTATGCAGCCTTGGCTGCCAAACATTTGATAGCTTGACCGTATGTGCGCGTCACGTACGTAACTTTTTAAAAATATATAAGCTTTATGAACCTTGGGTTAGGTGAACGGTCTTTTGGGCTGAGTGATTGTGTGTGTTGATCAGGTGTTTGAATTGTATTGGCGTGTTCTACGGAGCTAGGAGCTAGCAGAGGAGCTAGGAGCTAGCGTAACAAACACGCAGGTGTTTTTATGCAGGATTAATTTGTGGCATATTAAATATAAGCCTGGTTGTGTTGTGGCTAATAGAGTATATATATGTCTTGTGTTTATTTACTGTTGTAGTCATTCCCAGCTGAATATCAGGTACCGTGAGTATGCAGCCTTGGCTGCTAAACATTTGATAGCTTGACCGTATGTGCGCGTCACGTACGTAACTTTTTAAAAATATATAAGCTTTATGAACCTTGGGTTAGGTGAACGGTCTTTTGGGCTGAGTGATTGTGTGTGTTGATCAGGTGTTTGAATTGTATTGGCGTGTTCTATGGAGCTAGCAGAGGAGCTAGGAGCTAGCATAACAAACACGCAGGTGTTTTTATGCAGGATTAATTTGTGGCATATTAAATATAAGCCTGGTTGTGTTGTGGCTAATAGAGTATATATATGTCTTGTGTTTATTTACTGTTGTAGTCATTCCCAGCTGAATATCAGGTCACCCCCGGCTCTCACAGCATCTTCCCTATCTGAATAGCTTCAACTCCCCACTAGTCCTTCACTTGCACTTTACTCATCCACAAATCTTTCATCCTCGCTCAAATTAATGGGGAAATTGTCGCTTTCTCGGTCCGAATCTCTCTCACTTCATGCGGCCATCATTGTAAACAATAGGGAACTTTGCGTATATGTTCAACTGACTACGTCACGCTACTTCCGGTAGGGGCAAGCCTTTTTTTTATCAGATACCAAAAGTTGCAATCTTTATCGTCGTTGTTCTATACTAAATCCTTTCAGCAAAAATATGGCAATATCGCGAAATGATCAAGTATGACACATAGAATAGATCTGCTATCCCCGTTTAAATAAAAAAAATTCATTTCAGTAGGCCTTTAACTTGCACTTACAGATGTAGCGACCAACTGTAGTTACTGACAGTGGGTTTCTGAAGTGTTCCTGAGCCCATGTGGTGATATCCTTTACACACTGATGTCGCTTGTTGATGCGGTACAGCCTGAGGGATCGAAGGTCACAGGCTTAGCTGCTTACGTGCAGTAATTTGTCCAGATTCTCTGAACCCTTTGATGATATTACGGACCGTAGATGGTGAAATCCCTAAATTCCTTGCAATAGCTGGTTGAGAAAGGTTTTTCTTAAACTGTTCAACAATTTGCTCAAGCATTTGTTGACAAAGTGGAAAGTAGAAAAAAAAAATGTTTATCAGTTTGAACATGAAATATGTTGTCTTTGTAGCATATTCAACTGAATATGGGTTGAAAATGATTTGCAAATCATTGTATTCCATTTATATTTACATCTAACACAATTTCCCAACTCATATGGAAACGGGGTTTGTATATATAAACTCCTGATAGGAAGTTAATGGACATATAAAATGTTAATGTGCCAGATTGTAGCCAAAGGCTAATTTCCAGCTGCAGGGTCATTGAATATTGCAGGGGTTCTTAACCTTTTTGACCTCAGGACTAGAGATGACCGATAATGGCTTTTTTACCGATATTCCGATATTGTCCAACTCTTAATTACTGATTCCGATATCAACCGATACTGATATATACAGTCATGGAAATAACACATTATTATGCGATGAGGTGGCGACTTGTCCAGGGTGTACCCAGCCGTCCGCCCGAATGCAGCTGAGATAGGCTCCAGCACCCCCCACGACCCCAAAAGGGACAAGCGGTAGAAAATGGATGGATGGATGGATTATGCCTAATTTTGTTGTGATGCCCCGCTGGAGGCATTAAACAATGTAACTTTACCATGAATTGATTAACGTGAACCCGACTTAAACAAGTTAAAAAACTTATTGGGGTGTTACCATTTAGTGGTCAATTGTACGGAATATGTACTGTACTGTGCAATCTACCAATAAAAGTTTCAATCAATCAATCAAAAACAAGGTTTTCCAAAATAAGAGAACAACTTCAACTCCAGTTATGGAAACAAATGCCAACATGGCACTGCCATATTTAATATTGAAGTCACAAAGTGCATTATTTTTTTTAACATGCCTCAAAACAGCTTGGGATTTGGGACATGCTCTCCCTGAGATAATCCTGATACCCGCTACAACTATGGGAAATACTATACTTTGACTTTCACAAAGTGCATTATTATTATTTTTTTAAACGTGTGGGATATCATGTGCGATACAAGCAGTCCAACAGAGTGTTTACTTGTGTGTGATATCTTGTGCGATACAAGCAATCCAGGGGCGCGTTTACATGTGTGTGATATCTTGTGCGATACAAGCAGTCCTGCAGAGTGTTTACTTGTGTGTGATATCATGTGTGATACAAGTAGTCCTGCAACATGTTTACTTGTGTGTGATACAAGTAGTCCTGCAGTATGTTTACTTGTGTGTGTGATACGATGTGTGATACAAGCAGTCCTGCAGCATGTTTACTTGTGTGCGATATCATGTGCCATAGTGGCAGTCTCGCAGAGTGTTTATTTGTGTGTAATATCAAGTGCAATACAAGCACTCCTGCAGAGTGTTTACTAGTGTGATATCTTGTGCGATACAAGCAATCCAGGGGCGCGTTTACATGTGTGTGATATCTTGTGCGATACAAGCAGTCCTGCAGAGTGTTTACTTGTGTGTGATATCATGTGTGATACAAGTAGTCCTGCAACATGTTTACTTGTGTGTGATACAAGTAGTCCTGCAGTATGTTTACTTGTGTGTGTGATACGATGTGTGATACGAGCAGTCCTGCCGCATGTTTACTTGTGTGTGATATCATGTGCAATAGCAGCAGTCTTGCAGAGTGTTTATTTGTGTGTAATATCAAGTGCAATACAAGCACTCCTGCAGACTGTTTACTTGTGTGATATCTTGTGCGATACAAGCAATCCAGGGGCGCATTTACATGTGTGTGATATCATGTGCGATACAAGTAGTCCTGCAACATGTTTACTTGTGTGTGATATCATGTGTGATACAAGTAGTCCTGCAGTATGTTTACTTGTGTGTGTGATACGATGTGTGATACGATCAGTCCTGCCGCATGTTTACTTGTGTGTGATATCATGTGCAATAGCAGCAGTCTTGCAGAGTGTTTATTTGTGTGATATCTTGTGTGATACAAGCAATCCAGGGGCGCGTTTACATGTGTGTGATATCATGTGTGTTACAAGCAGTCCAGCAGCGTGTTTACATGTGTGCGATATAATGTGCTATACAAGAAATCCAGGGGCGTGATTACATGTGTGTGTCATATCTTGTGCAATACAACCAATCCAGGGGTGTGTTTACATGTTTGTGATATCATGTGCGTTACAAGCAGTCCAGCAGCGTGTTTACATGTGTGCGATACAAGCAATCCAGGGGCGTGTTTACATGTGTGTGGTATCATGTGCGATACAAGCAGTACGGCAGCGTGTTACATTTGTGTGATATTCATGTGCGATACAGGCAGTCCTGCAGCGTGTTTACTTGTGTGCGATACAAGTAGTGCTGCAGCGTGTTTACTTGTGTGTGATATCATGTGAGATACAGGCAGTCCTGCAGAGTGTTTACTTGTGTGCGATATCATGTGCGATACAAGCAGTCCTGCAGAGTGTTTACTTGTGTGCGATATCAGGGGCATGTTTACATGTGCGCGATATAATGTGCGATACAAGTAATCCAGAACCGTGATTACATGTGTGTGATATCATGTGCGATACAAGCAGTACGGCAGCGTGTTACATTTGTGTGATATTCATGTGCGATAGAAGCAGTCTGTGGCGTGTTTACTTGTGATATCATGTGTGATACAGGCAGTCCTGCAGCGTGTTTACTTGTGTGTGATACAAGCAGTCCTGCAGAGTGTTTACCTGTGTGTGATATCGTGTGCGATACAATCAATCCAGGGGCGCGTTTACATGTGTGTAAAATCATGTGCGATACAAGTAGTCCTGCAGAGTGTTTACTTGTGTGTGATATTTTGTGCGATACAAGCAACCTAGGGGCGCGTTTACATGTGTGCGATATAATGTGTAATACAAGCAATCCAGGGGCGTGAATGTATGTGTGTGTGATATCTTGTGCGATACAAGCAATCCAGGAGCGTGTTTACACGTTTGTGATATCATGTGTGTTACAAGCAGTCCAGCAGCGTGTTTACATGTGTGCGATATAATGTGCGATACTAGCAATCCAGGGGCGTGATTACATGTGTGTGTGATATCTTGTGTGATACAAGCAATCCAGGGGCGTGTTTACTTGTGTGTGATATCATTTGCGATACAGGCAGTCCTGCAGCATGTTTACATGTGTGCGATACAAGCAATCCAGGGGCGTATTTACATTTGTGTGATATCATGTGCGATACAGGCAGTCCTGCAGCGTGTTTACTTGTGTGTGATATCATGTGCGACACAGGCAGTCCTGCAGCGTGTTTACTTGTGTGCGATACAAGTAGTGCTGCAGCGTGTTTACTTGTGTGCGATATCATGTGCGATACAGGCAGTCCTGCAGAGTGTTTACTTGTGTGCGATATCATGTGCGACACAAGCAGTCCTGCAGAGTGTTTACTTGTGTGTGATATCTTGTGCGATACAAGCAATCCAGGGGCACGTTTACATGTGTGCGATATAATGTGCGTTACAAGTAATCCAGGGCCGTGATTACATGTGTGTGTGATATATTGTGCGATACAAGCAATCCAGGGGCGTGTTCACATGTTTCTGATATCATGTGCGTTTCAAACAGGCCAGCAGCGTGTTTACTTGTGTGCGATACAACCAATCCAGGGGCGTGTTTACATGTGTGTGATATCATGTGCGATACAAGCAGTACGGCAGCGTGTTTACGTGTGTGTGATATCATGTGCGACACAGGCAGTCCTGCAGCGTGTTTAATTGTGTGCAAAATCATGTGCGATACAAGCAGTCCTGCACAGAGTTTACATGAGTGTGATATCGTGTGTGATACAAGTAGTCTTGCAACGTGTTTACTTGTGTGTGATATCATGTGTGATACAAGTAGTCCTGCAACATGTTTACTTGTGTGTGATATCATGTGTGATACATGTAGTCCCGCAGTATGTTTACTTGTGTGTGATACGATGTGTGATACAAGCAGTCCTGCAGCATGTTTACTTGTGTGCGATATAATGTGCAATAGCAGCAGTCTTGCAGAGTGTTTACTTGTGTGTGATATCATGTGTGATACAAGTAGTCCTGCAACATGTTTACTTGTGTGTGATATCATGTGTGATACAAGTAGTCCTGCAGTATGTTTGCTTGTGTGTGTGATACGATGTGTGATACAAGCAGTCCTGCAGCATGTTTACTTGTGTGCAATATCATGTGCAATAGCGGCAGTCTTGCAGAGTGTTTATTTGTGTGTAATATCAAGTGCAATACAAGCACTCTTGCAGAGTGTTTACTTGTGTGATATCATGTGTGATTCAAGCAGTACTGCAGAGTGTTTACTTGTGTGTGATATCTTGTGCGATACAAGCAATCCAGGGGCGCGTTTAGATGTGTGCGATATAATGTGTGATACAAGTAATCCAGGGCCGTGATTACATGTGTGTGTGATATCTTGTGCGATACAAGCAATCCAGGGGCGTGTTCACATGTTTCTGATATCATGTGCGTTTCAAACAGTCCAGCAGCGTGTTTACTTGTGTGCGATACAACCAATCCAGGGGCGTGTTTACATCTGTGTGATATCATGTGCGATACAAGCAGTACGGCAGCGTGTTTACTTGTGTGTGATATCATGTGCGACACAGGCAGTCCTGCACAGTGTTTACATGTGTGTGATATCGTGTGTGATACAAGTAGTCTTGCAACATGTTTACTTGTGTGTGATATCATGTGTGATACAAGTAGTCCTGCAACATGTTTTCTTGTGTGTGATATCATGTGTGATACAAGTAGTCCTGCAGTATGTTTACTTGTGTGTGATACGATGTGTGATACAAGCAGTCCTGCAGCATGTTTACTTGTGTGCGATATAATGTGCAATAGCAGCAGTCTTGCAGAGTGTTTACTTGTGTGTGATATCATGTGTGATACAAGTAGTCCTGCAACATGTCTACTTGTGTGTGATATCATGTGTGATACAAGTAGTCCTGCAGTATGTTTGCTTGTGTGTGTGATACGATGTGTGATACAAGCAGTCCTGCAGCATGTTTACTTGTGTGCGATATCATGTGCAATAGCGGCAGTCTTGCAGAGTGTTTATTTGTGTGTAATATCAAGTGCAATACAAGCACTCTTGCAGAGTGTTTACTTGTGTGATATCATGTGTGATTCAAGCAGTACTGCAGAGTGTTTACTTGTGTGTGATATCTTGTGCGATACAAGCAATCCAGGGGCACGTTTAGATGTGTGCGATATAATGTGTGATACAAGTAATCCAGGGCCGTGATTACATGTGTGTGTGATATCTTGTGCGATACAAGCAATCCAGGGGCGTGTTCACATGTTTCTGATATCATGTGCGTTTCAAACAGTCCAGCAGCGTGTTTACTTGTGTGCGATACAACCAATCCAGGGGCGTGTTTACATCTGTGTGATATCATGTGCGATACAAGCAGTACGGCAGCGTGTTTACTTGTGTGTGATATCATGTGCGACACAGGCAGTCCTGCACAGTGTTTACATGTGTGTGATATCGTGTGTGATACAAGTAGTCTTGCAACATGTTTACTTGTGTGTGATATCATGTGTGATACAAGTAGTCCTGCAACATGTTTACTTGTGTGTGATATCATGTGCGACACAGGCAGTCCTGCACAGTGTTTACATGTGTGTGATATCGTGTGTGATACAAGTAGTCTTGCAACATGTTTACTTGTGTGTGATATCATGTGTGATACAAGTAGTCCTGCAACATGTTTACTTGTGTGTGATATCATGTGTGATACAAGTAGTCCTGCAGTATGTTTACTTGTGTGTGATACGATGTGTGATACAAGCAGTCCTGCAGCATGTTTACTTGTGTGCGATATAATGTGCAATAGCAACAGTCTTGCAGAGTGTTTACTTGTGTGTGATATCATGTGTGATACAAGTAGTCCTGCAACATGTTTACTTGTGTGTGATATCATGTGTGATACAAGTAGTGCTGCAGTATGTTTGCTTGTGTGTGTGATACGATGTGTGATACAAGCAGTCCTGCAGCATGTTTACTTGTGTGCGATATCATGTGCAATAGCGGCAGTCTTGCAGAGTGTTTATTTGTGTGTAATATCAAGTGCAATACAAGCACTCTTGCAGAGTGTTTACTTGTGTGATATCATGTGTGATTCAAGCAGTACTGCAGCGTGTTTACTTGTGTGTGATATCATGTGTGATACAAGCAGTCCCGCAGCGTGTTGACTTGAGCAAAGCTGAACAGTTAACATTTAAATGTCCCCCAATAAGCACACAGTTTCTTCTGTTTTACTAAAGTCATTTACAAAAGATACGCACGCCTGGCTATAGGCTACTAGAAGGTAGCAGCTACACAACAGCTAAGCACACGATAGCACATGAGCTAGACATAAGTAAAAATGTGTCCTTAAACACTTGTCAAAATAAACAAGTGTTGAATAATTATAGATGCATATTACGTTTTAAGACAGAACCATCTTAGAAAGTATCCAGTAACAAGCGTGTCTGCATCATTCAACTTACTGCATCATGTTAGAATGCCACCAAATAACTTAAAGACTGCACAAGTCCATTACGTACCATAATAAAGCAGTCTACTGTTGGGAGAGGAAGCTGCATTTACTTGCTCCCGTATTCTTCGCCGCCCGCGCCCGCCGCGTTGGCTTGAGGCGAGGTGGCAGCTGACAGCGCCGAGTGACAGGCGTTGGCGATGGAACGTGACTCAGAGGGCAGGTGGGAGGATGGGACTTATCACACGTGTTAACGGAGACGCACATCCTGTAAGTGGTGTCAGGCGTGACAAACATCTGCATTTATTTCCAGCGCCTGTTGAGTGAACCACGCACTTCAACCGCAAACTCTGCACATTGTTGTGCTTTTTCTTGAGACTTGTTTTAGAAGATGATAGTATTAGGGATGCAACGATAATTGATATTAATGATAAAACTTCAGTGGAACCTCGACTTTTTCTATTTACGAACTGTACAATGGAGCCAAAACGTGCCTCTTTGTACAAACACTTCATTCATTTTGTGTCCCGCCGGCAGCCATTTTGTGTCAAATTTGGAAAGGCGGAGTCCTCTTGGTCACATGATGCGCAGTGCAGTACACTACCAGTCACTTCTTAGCATTTTTTTTTTTTTGCCTTTTTACAAAACCCAAAAGCAGTGAAGTTGTCACGTTGTGTAAATGGTAAATAAAAACAGAATACAATGATTTGCAAATCCTTTTCAACTTATATTCAATTGAATAGACTGCAAAGACAAGATATTATATATTCACACTGAGAAACAAAATTTTGATTTGCAAATAACCATTAATTTAGAATTTAATGGCAGCAACACATTGCAAACAAGTTGTCACAGGGGCATTTTTACCACCGTGTTACATGGCCTTTCCTTTTAACAACACTCTGTAAACGTTTGGGAACTGAGGAGACACATTTTTGAAGCTTTTCAGGTGGAATTCTTTCCCATTCTTGCTTGATGTACAGCTTAAGCTGTTCAACAGTCTTTGTTGTGGTAATTTAAGCTTCATAATGCACCACACATTTTCAATGGGAGACAGGTCTGGACTACAGGCAGGCCAGTCTAGTATCCGCACTCTTTTACTATGAAGCCATGTTGATGTAACATATGGCTTGGCATTGTCTTGCTGAAATAAGCAGGGGCGTCCATGATAACGTTGCTTGGATGGCAACATATGTTGCTCCAAAACCTGTATGTACCTTCACAGATGTGTAAGTTAACCATGCCTTGGGCACTAATACACCCCATACCATCACAGATGCTGGCTTTTCAACTTTGCACCTATAACAATCCGGATGGTTCTTTTCCTCTTTGGTCCGGAGGGCACGACGTCCACAGTTTCCAAAAACAATTTGAATTGTGGACTCGTCAGACCATAGAACACTTTTCCACTTTGCATCAGTCCATCATAGATGAGCTCGGGTCCAGCGAAGCCAGCAGCATTTCTGGGTGTTGTTGATAAATGGCATTGGCTTTGCATAGAAGAGTTTTAACTTGCACTTACAGATGTAGCGACCAACTGTAGTTACTGACAGTGGTTTTCTGAAGTGTCCCTGAGCCAATGGGGTGATATCCTTTACACACTGATGTTGCTTTTTCATGCCCTACCGCCTGAGGGATTGAAGGTCACAGGCATTTGATGTTGGTTTTCAGCATTGCCGCTTACGTGTAGTGATTTCTCCGGATTTTCTGAACCTAATTTGAGTTATTATATTAGTTAGATATTAGTGTGTAAAAGTAGTTTTTGAGCACATTTAACAATACAAAAATGTTGGTCACGATCACCGTGAAATGTTCCTATCGATACATCCCTTTGTTGACATGGTTGTGTTGTGCTTCTTTAAACAGCAAACAAGTTGAGACGGAAGTCAACAGTGCCTCTGCTGGTTGTAGCCAAGTAGTGCAATCCAATTTTGGGGTTATAATAAATGATAAATGGGTTGTACTTGTATAGCGCTTTTCTACCTTCAAGGTACTCAAAGCGCTTTGACAGTATTTCCACATTCACCCATTCACACACACATTCCCACACTGATGGCGGGAGCTGCCATGCAATGCGCTAACCAGCAGCCATCAGGAGCAAGGGTGAAGTGTCTTGCCCAAGGACACAACGGACGTGACTAGGATGGTAGAAGGTGGGGATTGAACCCCAGTAACCAGCAACCCTCCGATTGCTGGGTTAATCAATTAATTAATTTTTCAAAAAGGGTGCACAAAAAAATCGATTCATCCCGATTCTAAAAACATTCATATTTTATTTATATATATATATATATATATATATATATATATATATATATATATATATATATATATATATATATATATATATATATATATATATATATATATATATATATATATATATGTATGTATATATATATATATATATATATATATATATATATATATATATATATATATATATATACACACTGTATGTATATATATACTGTATGTATATGTATATCTACATATGTATATGTAAATACATATATGTATATATATATATATATACACACTGTATGTATATATATACTGTATGTATATGTATATCTACATATGTATATGTAAATACATATATGTATATATATATATATATATATATATATATATATATATATATATATATATATATATATATATATGTATATATATATGTGTATATATATATGTGTATATATATATATATATATATATATATATATATATATATATATATATATATATATGTGTGTGTGTGTGTATATATAAATATATACAGTATATATTTATGTAAATATGTGTGTGTGTATATATCTGTGTATGTATATATACCTGTGTATGGGTATATATGTATGTATACAGACATATACAGTATAAACATATATATATATATATATATATATATATATATATATATATATATATATATATATATATATATATATATATATATATATATATATATATTAGAGATGTTCGATAATATCGGCCTGCCGATATTATCGGCCGATAAATGCTTTCAAATGTAATATCGAAAATTATTGGTATTATCAAATTATCAACCTCCCGATTTTCCCGGAAGACTCCCGAATTTCAGTGCCCCTCCCGAAAATCTCCCGGGGCAACCATTCTCCCGAATTTCTCCCGATTTCCACCCGGACAACAATATTGGGGGTGTGCCTTAAAGGCACTGCCTTTAGCGTCCTCTACAACCTGTCATCACGTACGCTTTTCCTCCATACAAACAGCGTGCCGGCCCAGTCACATAATATATGCGGCTTTTACACACATATAAGTGAATGCAAGGCATAATTGATCAACAGCCATACAGGTCACACTGAGGGTAGCCGTATAAACAACTTTAACACTGTTACAAATATGTGCCACACTGTGAACCCACACCAAACATCAATCAATCAATCAATCAATCAAAAATGACAAACACATTTCGGGAGAACATCCGCACCGTAACACCACATAAACACAACAGAACAAATACCCAGAACCCCTTGCAGCACTAACTCTTTCGGGACGCTACAATATACACACCCGCAAAAAAGCCATTATCGGACATCTATACATAATATATATTTTAGCAAATGATACATTGAAATAATCGGTTTGAATCGAGAATCGTGTTATATATGGCGATCGATCTTCAGGAATCTGAATCAGATGGAATGGTTAGGTGCCCAAAGATCACACTCCTATTAATCAGCTTAGTTGGTTCATATTTTGACAGTGAAAATCATTTTGTTAAAGTTAAAGTAGCAATGATTGTCACACACTCACGAGGTGTGGCGAAATTATTCTCTGCCTTTGACCCATCACCCTTGATCACCCCCTGGGAGGTGAGAGGAGCAGTGAGCAGCAGCGGTGGCCACGCCCGGGAATCCTTTTTGGTGATTTTGGCAGCTAATAACATGTCAAAAGTCACGAGACATCAACTCTTTCCAAGATGGCGCCAGTATGTGCTTTGGCCTGCCGTCTCTCGCTGTCAGCTCTGTTCGTTTTTGTGTTGTTTGCGTCTATTTTCGTCTCTGTCAGCTCACTGCTTGTGTATGACCGCCAAACACTGTTGGATCTTTGCCCCTCTCCCACTGATATGATCAACTTCGGCGTTGGTTTTTCGACGTCCCAGTCAGCTTTTTCACCTGGCCGGATTCCTGCCTCCCTTTCCCGCCTCCTGGCTTTTCTCCCCCGGCGGAAGCGTCTCCGGCGCCGCGGTAAACGTGGCGGCCAGCTGGTGAAAGTTAGGGCACTCCTGGCCTGGCTTCCCGTGGCTTCCCGAAGGAGGAATGGTGCGGTATCCGGTCTCCTCCTGCACCCACGCTCGCTGGATCCCATCGGTTCCTGGCTTGTTCCTATCGTTGGTTTGGAGGAAGAGGCTTGCCGCCGTCGCTCCTGCTGTCCCCGCCCCCGGAGGCGCGGGGTGGATTCCCGCCACCTGCGAGCTGTGTGTCGGGCCCCACCCGGATTAGCTGCGGCCTTGGACGTGCTGGCCCCCGCCAGGTTCGGTCTTGTGAACGCAAGATCGTTGACAAACAAAACTTTTATCCTGAAGGATTTCTTCACTTCCCGCGGACTGGACTTCCTCTGTGTGACGGAAACATGGCTGAGAGCCGGTGAGTCCGCCCCTCTTAATGCACTTCTGCCACTGAGTGTTCCTACTTTAATTCTCTGCGGTCGTCCAGCCGAAAAGGAGGAGGATTAGCAGTCGTTTTTAAAAATGACTTTAAATGCCGTCAGATCCGCCTGCAATCCTCCTTTTCAAGCTTCGAACTGTGCATGTTTGAACTGGGTCTTTCTGATGTCGTCCTGTGTGTCGTCGTCTATCGACCACCCAAGTACCACAAAGACTTTATAACTGACTTTTCTGAATTTCTGGCTGAAATCCTGCCCAAATATGACCGTGTCCTTATTGTGGGTGATTTTAAAGGCCTACTGAAATGAATTTTTTTTATTTAAACGGGAATAGCAGATCCATTCTATGTGTCATGCTTGATCATTTCGCGATATTGCCATATTTTTGCTGAAAGGATTTAGTAGAGAAAATTGACGATAAAGTTCGCAACTTTTGCTCGCTGATAAAAAAAGCCTTGCCTGTACCGGAAGTAGCGTGACGCCACAGGAGGTAATATTCCTCACAATTTTCCTTTGTTTACAATGGAGCGAGAGAGATTCGGAGCGACAAAGCAACGATTACCCCATTAATTTGAGCGAGGATGAAAGATTTGTAGATGAGGAACGTTACAGTGAAGGACTAGAGAGGCAGTGATGGATGTATCTTTTTTCGCTCTGACCGTAACTTAGGTAAAAGCTGGCTCATTGGATTCCACACTCTCTCCTTTTTCTATTGTGGATCACGGATTTGTATTTCAAACCACCTCGGATACTATATCCTCTTGAAAATGAGAGTCGAGCACGCGAAATGGACATTTAAAGTGACTTGTATCTCCACAACAATACATCGGTGACACACTTAGCTACTGAGCTAACGTGATAGCATCGTTCTCAAATGAAGATAGAAACAAAAGAAATAAACCCCTGACTGGAAGGATAGACAGAAGATCAACAATACTATTAAACCATGTACATGTAACTACACGGTTAAAAATTCTCAGCCTGGTAAGGCTTAACAATGCTGTTGCTAACGACGCTAAGGCTAATTTAGCAACTTAGCAACAGGACCTTACAGAACTATGATAAAAACATTAGCGCTCCACCTACGCCAGCCAGCCCTCATCTTCCCATCAACAGCCGTGCTCACCTGCTTTCCAGCGATCGACGGCGCGACAAAGGACTTCATCCGTGGGTTTGGCGGCAAGCATCGGCTAGGCGTAGTAAGTAGTCCTTGTTGTGTTGCTGTAAGTATTGTACTTAGCCGCCAATACACCGATCGATCCCACCTACAACGTTCTTCTTTGCAGCCTCCAATGTGCATTAAGCAAATTGCAAAAGATTCACCAACACAGATGTCCAGAATACTGTGGAATTTTGTCGAAGAAAACAAGAGGTTTTTATATCGGGTCAGATGGGGTCCAACCACTTCCGTGGATTTTGTGACGTCACGCGCATAAATCATATCCAAAGGAGTTTTTCAACCGGAAGTGTGGCGGGAATTTTAAAATTGCACTTTATAAGTTAACCCGGCCGTATTGGCATGTGTTTCAATGTTAAGATTTCATCATTGATATATAAACTATCAGACTGCGTGGTCAGTAGTAGTGGCTTTCAGTAGGCCTTTAATATTCACACCTGCTGTCCAGACGAGTCGCTTTCCAGGAGCTTCCTGAATGTAATTGACTCTTTTAACCTTGTACAATCTGTATGTGGTTCCACACATGAACGCGGGCATACACTTGATTTAGTGCTCTCGTATGGTTTGTGTGTTTTTAATTTGGACATTTGCGACGCTGTGTTCTCTGATCATATGCCGATCCTGTTTGATATTCCCACTCAGTGTCCGGTTAAATTGTGCGCTCCGCCTCAACGCTCTCGCATGTTTAATTCTTCGTCTCCTGCTCTGTTCTCCTCAATTTTTTCGACTCTTTGTGATGATAATTCTGCAGCCTTTGTATGTTTGAATACTGAAGAGTTGGTTTCTGGGTCCAAACTCTATTTGTTTACAAACACTGGACACGATCGCTCCTTTCAAGTGCCGCCGCTCCAAAGCCACGCCTCAGCCCTGGTTGAATGACGTCACTCGGGCTGCCAGGCGCAAGTGTAGGAGGGCAGAGAGAAAATGGAAAAAAGACAGGCTGCATGTGTCCTTTGCCATTTTTAAAGAAAGCCTGTTATCCTTTCAGATGACTGTAAAAGCAGAGATGAATATATATCTATCTCAGATTATATCTTCTAACTGTAACAACCCCAGAGTTCTGTTCAAAACTATTAACACTGTCATTGATGCTCCCAAATCTGTTGGTTTTGATGCTTCTTTTGATTTCTGTGAAAATTGTCTCCATTTTTTCACTGACAAAATTGTGTCAACTAGAGCCAGTTTATCTCAGCCTTCATATGACCCTTCTGTTCCTCTGCATTTCTCTTCTGTTTTCCATCAGTTTGAGCCGGTGTCCTTTTCTTTTTTAAATGACACAGTGAGTCATATGAAGCCCTCTGGTTCTCCTGCAGATGCCCTCCCACCTCGCCTGTTTAAGGAGGTACTTGCTACTATTGGATCAAGTGTCCTTAACATTATCAATAGTAGCCTCTCTTCTGGAATAGTTCCAGTAGAGTTTAAACATGCAGTGGTACGACCTCTACTTAAAAAACTAAGCCTCGACCCCTCTCTTCTCTCTAACCATAGACCTATCTCTAATCTTCCATACATTTTCAAAATATTAGAGAAGGTTGTCTACAGTCAGTTGTTGCCCTTCTTGGAGGATAATGGTATCACTGAGCTGTTCCAGTCCGGTTTTAAAGCCCTCCACAGCACAGAGTCAGCGCTTTTAAAAGTTTTTAACGATATCCTCCTGTCAACTGATTCTGGTAAATATGTTGTCCTGGTGCTTTTAGATCTGTCTGCTGCGTTCGACACCGTCGACCACGCCACCTTAATCACTCGAGAACTGTGTGGGCATTAAGGGCGCCGCCCTCAACTGGTTCCGGTCGTACCTAACCGACAGGAGTTTTTGTGTAAAAATAGACAGTTTTATGTCTTCCACAGCTCCTTTACCACATGGGGTTCCGCAGGGCTCAATCCTTGCCCCAATCTTATTTGCGCTTTACCTTCTCCCCCTTGGTTCTATTTTTAGGAAGTACGATATTGCATTTCATTTTTATGCCGATGATTGCCAGATTTATTTTCTCATGGCACAAAATAACACGGTTCAACATCTTATTGACTGCCTGCACGACATCAAAGCCTGGCTTTCAGCTAACTTCCTGAGCCTAAATGAAGACAAAACAGAAGTTATGTTGTTCGGTCCAAGTCGCTCTCCCTCCCCCAACGTTGACCTCGGCACTCTGACCCCGTATCTCAGTGACTGTGTCACAAACCTGGGGGTAATGTTCGACTCAGATTTTAAATTCGAAAAACAAATCAGCAGCATCGTTCAAAAAAGCTTTTATCAATTACGCCAAATAGCGAAAGTGAAACCGCTTCTATCAGGACATGATCTCGAGTAAGGCTGAAACGACGCATCGACATAGTCGACGTCATCGGTTACGTAAATACGTCGACGCCGTCTTTGTGCGTCGACGCGTCACATATTTACGTCACACTACCGTCATGGCGAAGCGCAAAGCAGACGATGCGAGCGGTGCGAGCGAGGGGGAAAAATCACGCCAAAAGTTGTCAAAAGTGTGGAAGTATTTCAATACACGGCCTAATAATGTTGTTGTATGCACACTGTGTCGAGCGGAAATGGCCTATCATAGCAGCACAACGGCTATGAACGAACATTTGAAAAGAAAACCATCAACTAGTCAATCGTCCGCGTGAGCATACGTTGTCATCATTACACAAAAACATGAATGTGTCATTTGTATCTGCTAGGGGTGTAACAGTACGTGTTTTGTATTGAACCGTTTCGGTACGGGGCTTTTGGTTCGGTACGGGGGTGTACCGAACGAGTTTCTAAGCTAAAGCTAACTTTAGCTGCTAAAGTCTTAACAAGCTGCTTCGCTCCTTCTGCCTCTGTCTCAGCACGCAGCATTGTCCCACCCACACAACCATCTGATTGGTACACACGAAGCATTATCAGCCAATCAGCAGTGCGTATTCAGAGCGTTACCAGCCAATCAGCAGTGCGTATTCAGAGCGCATGTAGTCAGCGCTTCAGCGTGGAGCAGATAGGTGTTTAGCAGGTGAGCATCAGGCAGCGGACTTTCCCCAAATGATAATAAACACCTCCCAGTCAACTACTAGTAACATCACTATGAGCCCGTTGACCTTCTAGAAACTTAAACTGCAGCTCAGCTCACTCGCAGTCCTGGCTTGAGGTGAAGGCTAATTACCTCTCAGTTCCAGCCACATTGACCCCTTCTGAGCGCCTATTTTCAGCTGCTGGGAATATTGTAAACAAGAAAAGAACCAGAGCATGTAGACATGCTAACCTTTCTTCATTACAACTGTTAGAGACTCACTGGAATGAGTAGAATTGGTTATTGTGTACTGTGTTGGACTGGATGTTTATTTTGCACATTTTAAAAGCAATACTTAATGTTTACAGTGCTCCAGAATATTTAGATTGGCACTTTTTTGTATTGGATGTTTATCTTTATGTTTGCACATTTTAGCAAATAAGCAATACTTTCACTTTTGTTGAAATGTTTACACTGTTGTTACAGAATATTTCATTTTACACTTTTGTGTATTGGATCTTTATTTTTGCACATTTTAAAGCAAAATAAGCAATACTTTTACTTTTGAAATGCTTATACTATCGGTAAAAGGAAAAATAATCTATAGATTAATCGAAAAAAATAATCTATAGATTAACCGATTAATCGAAAAAAATAATCTATAGATTAATCGATAGAAAAATAATCGTTAGCTGCAGCCTTAATCTCGAGAAATTAATCCATGCCTTTATCTCGACTCGTCTTGACTACTGCAATGCCCTGTATGTAGGCAATAGCCAGGCCTCCCTCACCCGCCTGCAGCTCGTGCAGAACTCTGCTGCTCATCTGCTAACACAGACCCGCAGACGTGAGCACATCACCCCTATATTAGCGTCCCTTCACTGGCTCCCTGTGCGTTACCGATTCAATTTTAAACTCCTTTTATTTGTTTTTAAATGTCTAAACAACCTCGCGCCAACATATCTCTCCGACCTCCTTCCGCCTTACTGCCCCACCCGATCCCTAAGATCAGCCGATCAGCTGCTACTGACGGTCCCAGACACAAGGCTGAAGCTTAGAGGTGACAGAGTGTTCGCCGCTGCTGCTCCCAAGCTCTGGAACGACCTACCTCTTAGTGTTAGACAAGCCTCCTCTCTTCCTGTTTTTAAATCTCTCTTAAAAACATACTTTTATTCCATGGCTTTTAACACTGAGTGATATCCATCCTGCAATGGCGCCCCATAATACACCTGTTGTGAACCTCTTTTTATGTTTTTATGTTTTATTTATTTTATTTATTTATTTTTTATCGTGTTCTGTTTGTGTTGTGTTGTTTGCTCGGTTCTCGTATTATCTTTTAACCTGCCCATTGTACAGCACTTTGGCTACCCCTGTGGTAAATTTTAAATGTGCTTTATAAATAAAGTGGATTTGATTTGATATATGATTTGATTCTTTATTTCCATTTGTTTCATTATCTTCAACTCCCAGCGTTGTTGACCCAGTGCGTGTCTCCATGACGGGAGATTGACAATGGTGCTGGTGTGAAAGGCGGCAAGAAGACAGTAACCATTACGGCAGGTATGGCGGCCTCACACTCGCCAACCTGCGTCCATTAGCCGCACATTATTGCTAACGGCATTATGCTAATCTGATTGGCGGCTCGCTGATTCCATCACTGTCTTGTTAGTGCGTGCTGGTCGTCATGCTCCGCCTGCCAGGTGCAGCATGCTGGTGATGGGCGGCAACGCCATCAATCTACCAGTTATTTTAGGCACGCTACTGTCTGTAGAAGATTTCTTTTACACCCACTAATGAGCTTCAATATCTACATTAAAATGTACAAAACCCAAAACCAGTGAAGTTGTCACGTTGTGTAAATGGTAAATAAAAACAGAATACAATGATTTGCAAATCATTTTCAACTTACTGTATATTCAATTGAATAGACTGCAAAGACTTCTTCTTTTTTTGCAAATAATCATTAACTCAGAATTTAATGGCAGCAACACATTGCAAAAAAGTTATCACAGGGGCACTTTTACCACTGTTACATGGCCTTTCCTTTTAACAACACTCAGTAAACATTTGGGAACTGAGGAGACACATTTTTGAAGCTTTTCAGGTGGAATTCTTTCCCATTCTTGCTTGATGTACAGCTTAAGTTGTTCAACAGTCCGGGGGTCTCCGTTGTGATATTTTAGGCTTCATAATGCGCCACACATTTTCAATGGGAGACAGGTCTGGACTACAGGCAGGCCAGTCTAGTACCCACACTCTTTTACTATGAAGCCACGCTGTTGTAACACGTGGCTTGGCATTGTCTTGCAGAAATAAGCAGGGGCGTCCATGACAACGTTGCTTGGATGGCAACATATGCTGCTCCAAAAGCTGTATGTACCTTTCAGCATTAATGGTGCCTTCACAGATGTGTAAGTTACCCATGTCTTGGGCACTAATACACCCCCATACCATCACAGATGCTGGCTTTTCAACTTTGTGCCTATATCCGGATGGTTCTTTTCCTCTTTGGTCCGGAGGACACAACGTCTACAGTTTCCAAAAACAATTTGAAATGTGGACTCGTCAGACCACAGAACACTTTTCCACTTTGCATCAGTCCATCTTAGATGAGCTCGGGCCCAGCGAAGCCGGCGGCATTTCTGGGTGTTGTTGATAAATTGCACCGGTCGCCCTAGGGGGGGGGTCACCCACATCTGCGGTCCTCTCCAAGGTTTCTCATTGTCATCCCACTGGGTTGAGTTTTTCCTTGCCCTGATGTGGGATCTGAACCGAGGATGTCGTTGTGGCTTGTGCAGCCCTTTGAGACACTTGTGATTTAGGGCTATATAAATAAATATTGATTGATGATTGATTGAAATGGCTTTGGATAGTAGAGTTTTAACTTGCACTTACAGATGTAGCGACCAACTGTAGTTACAGACAGTGGTTTTCTGAAGTGTTCTTGAGCCCATGTGGTGATATCCTTTACACACTGATGTCGCTTTTTGATGCAGTACAGCCTGAGGGATCCAAGGTCCGTAATATCATGGCTTACGTGCAGTGATTTCTCCAGATTATCCGAACCTTTTGATGATTTTACAGACCGTAGATGGTGAAATCCCTAAATTCCTTGCAATAGCTGGTTGAGAAATGTTGTTCTTAAAGTGTTGGACAATTTGCTCACGCATTTGTTCACAAAGTGGTGACCCTCGCCCCATCCTTGTTTGAGAGTGACTGATCATTTCATGGAAGCTGCTTTTCTACCCAATCATAGCACCCACCTGTTCCCAATTAGCCTGTTCACCTGTGGGATGTTCCAAATAAGTGTTTGATGTGCATTCCTCAACTTTCTCAGTCTTTTTTGCCACTTGTGCCAGCTTTTTTTAAACATGTTGCAGGCATCAAATTCCAAATGAGCTAATATTTGCAAAAAATAACAAAGTTTCCCAGTTTGAACGTTAAATATCTTGTCTTTGCAGTCTATTCAATTGAATATAAGTTGAAAAGGATTTGCAAATTATTGTATTCTGTTTTTTATGTAACATTTACACAACGTGCCAACTTCACTGGTTTTGGGGTTTGTATATTATTCTACAACCAAACACAGCATCAGGCTGTTAAATGAATTCCCAAGC
>NC_084758.1:13783896-13798896 GCF_033978785.1 Entelurus aequoreus
GGTCCAGCATGACCATGCCGCAGTATTTGCCCGCGTCCACCTCATGTTTGATGTGGTCGGTCAAATAGAGAAGACGTGTCAGTGGAGTGGTTAGTTCTGAAGCCGGATTGGAATTTGTACATGAGTTTATTAGTGGCAAGGTAACTATCGACCTGTTCATAAACTATTTTCTCCATTACTTTCGAAATGGAACTGAGAATAGAAACAGGTCGGTAGTTGCCAGGTTCCAATTTGCTTCCTTTTTTAAAGAGGGGAGTTACTCCTGCTATCTTAAAATCTTTTGGTACTTAGCCTTGTGTAATTGATAGGTTAATTATGTGCGTGATGATCGGGGCAGTGATGGAGGCAGAGTCCCTGAAGAATCTGGAGGGAATATTATCAAGGCCGGTGGCCTTGTTAGGGTGGAGCGCGCTCAATTTTTTAAACACCTCATCAGCTGTGACCATTTCTAATTTGAAATCATCGTTGGATACTCCTAGCTTTCTGTAGAAGGCTTTAATGTGTTCTACACCAAAGCGACCAGAGTGGTAAACGTACTCAAACACTTCAATAACAAGAAATCAGAACATTTTTTAATGTTTCTTCTAGAGAAGCAGCTTGCACGCTAATTTCTAGTTGGCAGCCAGCACCCTAACCACTAGCTCACAGCTAGAGGGCTAATCGCTAACTCTGAAACCTTTACAAATTAAAATGGAAGAAGTTAAACATATACAAACACTTCAATAACAAGAAGTCCGAAAAAATATTACATTTTCCTTCTAGAAAAACAGTTAGCACGCTAATCTTGAGCTCGCAGCTAGTGGGCTGATTGCTAACTCTAAAACCTTTGCAAATTAAAATGGAAGAAGATAAACATATTCAAACACTTACCTAATAAGAAGTCATAACAATATTTAATGTTTTTTCTGGAGAAGCAGGTAGCACGCTAATCTCTAACTGGCAGCTAGTACGCTAAACACTAGCTCACAGCTAGTGGGCTTATCGTTAACTCTAAAATCTCTACAAATTAAAATGGAAGAAGTTAAACATATTCAAACACTTCAATAACAAGAAGTAAGAATAATGTTAAATTTTCCTTCTAGAGAAACCGCTAGCACGGTAATCTCTTAGCGACTTATACAACAAGAAGTCAGAACAATATTTAATGTTTCTTCTTGAGAAGCAGCTAGTGCGCTAATCGCTAACTCTAAAACCTTTACAAAATAAAACGGAAGAAGATAAACATACTCAAACACTTCAATAACAACAAATCTGAATTTTTTTTTAATGTTTCTTCTAGAGAAGCAGCTTGCAGGCTAATTTCTAGCTGGCAACTAGCACCCTAACCACTAGCTTACTGCTAGAGGGCTAATCGCTAACTCTGAAACCTTTACATATTAAAATGGAAGAAGTTAAACATATACAAACACTTGAATAACAAGAAGTCCGAAAAAATATTTAATTTTCCTTCTAGAAAAACAGTTAGCACACTAATCTTGAGCTCGCAGCTAGTGGGCTGATCGCTAACTCTAATACCTTTACAAATTAAAGTGGAGAAATTTAAACATATTCAGATACTTAAATCACAATAAATTAGAACAATATTTAATGTTTTTTCAAGAGGAGCAGCCAATGCGCTAACCAATAGCTCACAGCTAGTGTGCTAATTGCTAAATTTTTCTACTAGAGAAGCATCTGGCACACTAATCTCTAGCAGGCAGCTAATGTGCTAGCCCGCTGTGGGTGGGATAATTGCTGATTCGGAAACCTTTACAAATTAAAATGTAAGAAAATTAACATATTCAAACACTTTAAATAACAAGAAGCCAGAAAAAGATTTCATGATTCTTCTTGAGAAGCAGCTAGCACATTAATCTCTAGCTGGCTCGCAGCTAGCAGGCTAATCGCTAACTCTAAAACCTTTACAAATCAAAATGTAAGAAGATGAACATATTCAAACACCTAAATAACAAAATGTCCGAACAATATTTAATGTTTCTACTAGAGAAGCAGCTAGCACGCTAATCTCTAGCAGGCAGCTAATGTGCTAAGTACTAGCCCGCTGCGAGTGGGATAATCGCTGATTCGGAAACCTTTACAAATTAAAATGTCAGAAAATTAACATATTCAAACACCTTAAAAAACAAGAAGCCAGAAAAATATTTAATGTTTCTTCTAGACAAAACCGCTAGCACGCAAATCTCTAGCTGACTGGCAGCTAGCAGGCTAATCACTAACTCTAAAACCTTTACAAATAAAAATGTAAGAAGATGAACATATCTAAACACTTAAATAACAACATGTCCGAACAACATTAAATGTTTCTACTAGAGAAGCAGCTGGTACGCTAATCTCTAGCAGGCAGCTAATGTGCTAACCGCTAGCTCGCTGTGAGTGGAATAATCACTGATTTGGAAACCTTTACGAAATAAAATGTAAGAAAATTAACATATTCATCAATCAATCAATCAATGTTTATTTATATAGCCCTAAATCACAAGTGTCTCAAAGGGCTGTACAAGCCACAACGACATCCTCGGTACAGAGCCCACATACGGGCAAGGAAAAACTCACCCCAGTGGGACGTCGGTGAATGACTATGAGAAACCTTGGAGAGGACCGCATATGTGGGTAACCCCCCCCCGCCCCCCCCTCTAGGGGAGACCGAAAGCAATTAAAAAAAACAATTAAATAACAAGTAGCCGGAAAAAGAATTCATGTTTCTTCTTGAGAAGCAGCTAGCACGCTAATCTCTAGCTGGCTCACAGCTAGCAGGCTAATCGCTAACTCTAAAACCTTTACAAATCAAAATGTAAGAAGATGAACATATTCAAACACCTAAATAACAAAATGTCCGAACAATATTTAATGTTTCTACTAGAGAAGCAGCTGGCACGCTAATCTCTAGCAGGCAGCTCATGTGCTAACCACTAGCCCGCTGCGAGAGGGATAATCGCTGATTCGGACACCTTTAGAAATTAAAATGTAAGAAAATTAACATATTCAAACACTTTAAATAACAAGAAGCCGGAAAAAGATGTAATGTTTCTTCTTAAGAAGCAGCTAGCACGCTAATCTCTAGCTGGCTGGCAGCTAGCAGGCTAATCGCTAACTCTAAAACCTTTACAAATAAAAATGTAAGAAGATGAACATATTCAAACACCTAAACAACAAAATGTCAGAACAATATTTAATGTTTCTACTAGAGAAGCAGCTGGCACGCTAATCTCTAGCAGGCAGCTCATGTGCTAACCACTAGCCCGCTGCGAGTGGGTTAATCGCTGATTCAGAAACCTTTACAAATTAAAATGTAAGAAAATTAACATATACAAACACTTTAAATAACAAGAAGCAGGAAAAAGATGTAATGTTTCTTCTTGAGAAGCAGCTAGCACGCTAATCTCTAGCTGGCTGGCAGCTAGCAGGCTAATCGCTAACTCTAAAACCTTTACAAATAAAAATGTAAGAAGATGAACATATTCAAACACCTAAACAACAAAATGTCAGAACAATATTTAATGTTTCTACTAGAGAAGCAGCTGGCATGCTAATCTCTAGCAGGCAGCTCATGTGCTAACCACTAGCCCGCTGCGAGTGGGTTAATCGCTGATTCAGAAACCTTTACAAATTAAAATGTAAGAAAATTAACATATACAAACACTTTAAATAACAAGAAGCAGGAAAAAGATGTAATGTTTCTTCTTGAGAAGCAGCTATCATGCTAATCTCTAGCTGGCTCGCAGCTAGTAGGCTAATCGCTAACTCTAACACCTTTACAAATCAAAATGTAAGAAGATGAACATATTCAAACACCTAAATAACAAAATGTCCCAACAATATTTAATGTTTGTACTAGAGAAGCAGCTGGCACGCTAATCTCTAGCAGGCAGCTAATGTGGCTAACCGCTAGCCCGCTGCGAGTGGGATAATCGCTGATTCGGAAACCTTTACAAATTAAAATGTAAGAAAATTAACATATTCTAACACTTTAAATAACAAGAAGCCGGAAAAAGAATTCATGTTTCTTCTTGAGAAGCAACTAGCACGCTAATCTCTAGCTGGCTGGCAGCTAGCAGGCTAATCGCTAACTCTAAAACCTTTACAAATAATAATGTAAGAAGATGAACATATTCAAACAACAAAATGTCCGAACAATATTTAATGTTTCTACTAGAGAAGCAGCTGGCACGCTAATCTCTAGCAGGCAGCTCATGTGCTAACCACTAGCCCGCTGCGAGTGGGTTAATCGCTGATTCAGAAGCCTTTAAAAATTAAAATGTAAGAAAATTAACATAGTCAAACACTTTAAATAACAAGAAGCCAGAAAAATATGTAATGTTTCTTCTAGAGAAACCGCTAGCACGCAAATCTCTATCTAGCTCACAGCTAGCAGGCTAATCGCTAACTCTAAAACCTTTACAAATCAAAATGTAATAAGATGAACATATTCAAACACCTAAATAACAAAATGTCCGAACAATATTTAATGTTTCCACTAGAGAAGCAGCTGGCACGCTAATCTCTAGCAGGCAGCTAATGTGGGTAACCGCTAGCTCGCTGCGAGTGGGATCATCGCTGAGTCGGAAACCTTTACAATTTAAAATATAAGAAAATTAACATATTCAAACACTTTAAATAACAAGAAGCCAGAAAAATATTTAATGTTTCTTCTAGAGAAACCACTAGCACGCTAATCTCTAGATAGCTCGCAGCTAGCAGGCTAATCGCCAACTCTAAAACCTTTACAAATAAAAATGTAAGAAGACGAACATATCTAAACACTTGAATAAAAAAATGTCCAAACAATATTTAATGTTTCTACTAGAGAAGCAGCTGGCATGCTAATCTCTAGCAGGCAGCTAATGTGCTAACCACTAGCCCTCTGCGAGTGGGATGATTGCTGATTTAGAAACCTTTACAAATTAAAATGTAAGAAAATTAACATATTCAAACACTTTAAATAACAAGAAGCCAGAAAAATATTGAATGTTTATTCTAGAGAAACAGCTAGCACGCAAATCTCTAGCTAGCTCGCAGCTAGCAGGCTAATCGCCAACTCTAAAACCTTTACGAATCAAAATGTAAGAAGATTTATTTATTTATAAGATGAACATATTCAAACACTTTAAATAACAAAATGTCCGAACAATATTTAATGTTTCTACTAGAGAAGCAGCTAGCACGCTAATCTCTAGCAGACAGCAAACGTGCTAACCGCTAGCCCGCTGCGAGTGGGATAATCGCTGATTCGGAAACCTTTACAAATTAAAATGTAAGAAAATTAACATATTCAAACACTTTAAATAACAAGTAGCCAGAAAAATATTGAATGTTTCTTCTAGAGAAACAGCTAGCACGCAAATCTCTAGCTAGCTCGCAGCTAGCAGGCTAATCGCCAACTCTAAAACCTTTACGAATCAAAATGTAAGAAGATTTATTTATTTATAAGATGAACATATTCAAACACTTTAAATAACAAAATGTCCGAACAATATTTAATGTTTCTACTAGAGAAGCAGCTAGCACGCTAATCTCTGGCAGGCAGCTAATGTGGCTAACCGCTAGCTTGCTACGAGTGGGATAATCGCTGATTCGGAAACCTTTACAAATTAAAATGTAAGAAAATTAACATATTCAAACACTTTAAATAACAAGAAGCCGGAAGAAGAATTAATGTTTCTTCTTGAAAAGCAGCTAGCACGCTAATCTCTAGCTGCCTTGCAGCTAGCAGGCTAATCGCTAAGTCTAAAACCTTTGCAAATCAAAATGTAAGAAGATGAACTTATTCAAACACCTAAATAACAAAATGTCCGAACAATATTTAATGTTTCTACTACTACTACTCTGGCAGGCAGCTAATGTGGCTAACCGCTAGCTCGCTGTGAGTGGGATAATCGCACATTGAAATGGAAGAAGATAAACATATTTAAACACTGAACATGTGCTAAAACTATATTTAATGTTTCTTCTGCTAAGGAAATAAAAGGTGGTTAAAAGATTGCAGTGTTTTTGAGCACGTTGAACAATACGGTGACAGTAATGATAAGAATGCTGATATCAAATGTTCATATTGTCTAAGGTAAAGCGTTCATGTGTGCGTTTTATTTACCGAAAAGACGTTTTTGAGTGTCCGTGTCGTAAAAAACGTTTTTAAAGTGCTTTTAAAAAGTGCAGTGGCTTTATGGGCGGGGCACTCTTGTCAGATTTATCGCTAAGCGGCGTCTGAGGAGGGAGTGGCGGCACGCAGCCTCCAGGGAGTGTCCGAGTATTGCCGTGGTCAGCAGTTCTTCTAAAAGGCCTTTAGGAGGCTCCGGTAATTGTGCTTGGTCAAGGCAACTGGCCTCAGCGGAAAAGGTGTCGCCATTTTGTGCCGAGCGAAACAAACCAGCGTCACATCAAAAACCCAAGCGGCTCGAGGTGGTACCTTACCGCCATTTTGTGCGTCGGTTCTGGAACCAGGTCTTGACCTGCGCGTCCGTCATCTTGAGGGCCTTGGCCAAGGTGGCGCGCTCAGCGGACGCCAGGTACTTCTGGCGATGGAAACGCTTCTCCAGCTCGCAGATCTGCACCCGGCTGAAGGACGTGCGCGGCTTTTTCCTCTTGGGCGGCGTCCGGTTCTGGTAGGGGTGGCCGATGCGGCGGGTCACGGAGAAGGGGGACAGGGCGGCTGCAAAGGGGGGGGGGACGCGGAAATGCTGAGTTTGCGTTTTTCTGCTGAGCGCACAACAAAGAAGAAGCACTTTCCAGATCTTGACTTTGGCTTGAGGGGATTCTCTAAGGAGGAAATGACTTTTCTTCTAACTCTTCTACCTTTCAATGAATAGTCACTCAACTTCAACTTCTAAACACTCCTTTCATGTCCATGGTCTTCATCAGACCTGCACATGTATCCAATACATCACTTTCAGAGACTCGATTGAAAGATACAAGTAATTGACTGCGTGCTAAATGCTGCTTTGTAGTCGCCTGCGTGCTAAATGCTGCTTTGTAGTCACCTGCGTGCTGAATGCTGCTTTGTAGTCGCTTGCGTACTAAATGCTGCTTTGTAGTCGACTGCATGCTAAATGCTGCTTTGTAGTCGACTGCGCACTAAATGCTGCTTTGTAGCAAGAAACTCACCTTGACTTATTGTTGTGGATGTCAATAATACAATAATAAACACTTTTGTTGTGTTTTCCAGGGTCATTGTCGGCATAGCAACAGTGGGATCCAATACACAACGTTTTACTCACGTGCTGCTTCTTACTTTGTGTTTGTTGTTTTTTTTTTACTACTGCTTTTCTCCCCTAAACTGTTGCTTTTTTTAATTCGACCCGCTGACAGCTTACGCACCGCTTTATTTAATGTTTCCTAACATGCTGCTTATTTTATTTGCTTATATTTTGCTTATCTGCTAATTTATTTATTTATTTTATTTTTTTATTTTTTTTGCTAACCAATTCTTTTTAACCAACCCACTGCTATTTTTATTTTGTTTTTTTTATTAATACAGTACACAGCTTTTTTAGGTTTTTTTTATCCAACCAACTGCTAATTTTGTCTTTTTTACTAACCACATACTTGTTTTTGTTTCTTTTACTACACCGCTGCATTTTCTAACCCGCTGCATATATATATATATATATATATATATATATATATATATATACACTACCGTTCAAAAGTTTGGGGTCACATTGAAATGTCCTTATTTTTGAAGGAAGGAAAAGCACTGTACTTTTCAATGAAGATAACTTTAAACTAGTCTTAACTTTAAAGAAATACACTCTATACATTGCTAATGTGGTAAATGACTATTCTAGCTGCAAATGTCTGGTTTTTGGTGCAATATCTACATAGGTGTATAGAGGCCCATTTCCAGCAACTATCACTCCAGTGTTCTAATGGTACAATGTGTTTGCTCTTGGCTCAGAAGGCTAATTGATGATTAGAAAACCCTTGTTCACACATCTGAAAACAGTTTAGCTCCTTACAGAAGCTACAAAACTGACCTTCCTTTGAGCAGATTGAGTTTCTGGAGCATCACATTTGTGGGGTCAATTAAACGCTCAAAATGGCCAGAAAAAGAGAACTTTCATCAGAAACTCGACAGTCTATTCTTGTTCTTAGAAATGAAGGCTATTCCACAAAATTTTTTGGGTGACCCCAAACTTTTGAACGGTAGTGTATATATATATATATATATATATATATATATATATATATATATATATATATATATATATATATATATATATATATATATATATATATATATATATATATATATATATAGTTCTTTTTTTATGTATATGTATATATATATGGATGTATATATATTTTTTTTACTAATCCCCTGTTTATTTTGTTTTATTTTCTAACCCACGGCTTATTTTTTATTTTTTTTATTAACCTCCTTTTTTTTCTTTTTTTTTTTATTTACCAACCCCGTTTATTTTTTTTTTGTTTTTTTACTAACCAAGTGCTTATTTTAAATTTGTTACTAACCCATTGGTTTGTTTTTTTTTTATTTTTTTTTATTTTTTTACTAACACTTTTTTTGCTAACCCAGTACTCTTTTTTTTTTTTAAATCTTTTTTAGTAACTCCCCTGCTTATTATTTCATTTTTACTAACCTCCTGCTTATTTTTTGTAATTTAGTTTTTACTAACCTCCTGCTTATTTATTTATTTATTTTTTGACTAACCCACGGCTTAATTTTTTATTTATGTTTTTACTAACCCGCTGCTTTTTTTTTTATGAACCTCCTGCTCATTTTATTTTATTTTTTTACTAACCCGCTGCTTATTCTTTTTTTGTTTTACTAACCCACTGCTTATTTAATTTAAAAAAATGTTTATTAATGCCCTGCATATTTTATTTTATTTTTTTACTAACTTGCTGCCTATTTTTTTTTTTTTTTACTAACCCTCTGCTTATTTTTTATTCTCTTTTTACTCACCCCCTGCCTTTTTATTTATTTATTTATTATTTATTTTTTTACTAAAGCTCTTTTTATTTTATTTTATTCTTTTTTACTAACCCCCGCTTGTTTTTTTTCTTCATGTTTTTTTGTCAAATTTTTTAAACCGCTGCCTATTTTGTTATTTCTTTTACAAAACTGCAGCTTATTATTATCAAAGTCTTTCTTTTTTGTTTAGAAAGATATTTTTGTGTCTTAAATCAGGAACAAATAAGTGGATGATATCAGTATTGTCTCTTTCTGTATCGCAGACACAGCATGTCGGCCGTCTTTGTACAGGATCGCTGAGGAGCTCACTGACGCTGCATGAAGGGAGTATGTTGCTCAGGGTTTAGTTCAAGATTCTAGTGTGTTGGGGTGAGGTGGTATGGGGGTGAGCGGGTGAGGGGTGGGCGACTCACCTGGGCAAGCCCCCTTTGGGAAAGAATAGTCTGCAAGAAGGCCATTGGCGTCTCGCAGGTGAGCGAGCTCGGGGTAATAGCATTTAGTTAAGGTGTCCACCGTGCTCCAGACGGGGACCCTCCCGATGTCCCCCTTGGGGAGAGGGCAGAGGGGCCCGGCCGCCCCCGCCCCCCCTGCGGCCTCTCGTGCTCGGCTCTCCTCTGCCTGCTCCCCTAAAGGAAAGGAGACACAGTGAGCTCCCACATCTGGAGCACAGGCAGGCCTGGCTGGTACGGCGACGGCGGAGAAAACACAAGCCATCACATTTGTCTCTTCGCGTCTTTCCTGACAGCTAGCGTCGCTCCAAATATCATCGTCACAAAGAACCCTTCGTAAATAAACCATTTAGGAGCGTAAGTGACAGCTAACATTTGATGCGATAAAGAATTCCTCATAAACAAATCATTTAGAGCGGGAGTGACAGCTAACATTTAACATGATGAAGAATCTTTAATAAAAAAAAAATCATAATTTAGGATCTGAAGTGACGGCTCCAATAGCATCGTGTCAAATATGATCATCATTTATGTGCACTGAACACATTTCATGCTGCATGAAGAAAGACAGCAGCTGCTTTGGACGTGTAAATCCAGCTCTGTATGCGCTATAAAATGTTGCTACTTCAAATCATGCGTGTTACACTTTGTCACGGTCATTTACTGTAAACTATTTGTACAATATACTTATTCACAATTTCACTTTCTCATGCTTCCCAAATTATTATTGTGGTTTAAAAAAGATGTTATTTAAAACTACTATTTAGGAAATAACATCCTCTCTCCAAATATCATCTGTGTCCTTTTTTAGTCCTCTTTATGCGCCAGCTAGTAAATATTACATTAAGCTAATAAAGGCTCCAACTATCATTGCGACATTTACAATACAGAAAACTTTTATAGGGAAAAAACATCTACAAGTATAAAACATTTACGATAAAAAATATTTACTCTATAAAACATTTACGCTACAAACAACATTTACAGTGTAACATTTGCGGTTAAAACATTTACGATGTAATAAAAATTTAGAATATATAATACTTACTGTGTAAAAAATGTAAGCTACAAACGACCTACGGTGTCACATTTACAGTAAAAATATTTACGATGTAAAAAACATCTCCGATATAGATATTTACTCTGTAACAAATTTATGCTACAAACAACACTTACTGTGTAACATTTGCGGTTAAAACATTTACGAAGTAAAAAACATTTACAATATAAAATATTTACTGTGTAAAACATTTACGCTACAAGCAACATTAACGGTGTAACATTTTACGGTAAAACATTTACGATGTAATAAAATTTACAATATGAAATTATTTACTCTGTAAATCATTTACGCTAAAAACAACATTTGCGGTGTAACATTCACGGTAAAAACATTTACGATGTAAAAATGTTTTGGATATATAATATTTACTGTTTACAAAATGTAAGCTGCAAACAACATTTACCGTGTTACATTTTACGGTAAAAACATTTACAATAGAGAAAACTTTTATGGGGAAAAAAAATCCACAAGTATAAAACATTTACGATATAAAATATTTACTGTGTAAAACATTAACGCTACAAACAACATTTACTGTGTAACATTTGCGGTTAAAACATTTACATGTAATAAAAATGTAGGATATATAATATTTACTGTGTAAAAAATGTAAGCTACAAACGACCTATGTTGTCACATTTACGGTAAAAATATTTACGATGTGAAAAACATCTCCGATATAAAATATTTACTCTGTAACAAATTAATGCCACAGTAAGTAAAAACATTTACAATATAAAATATTTACTGTGTAAAAAAACATTAAAGGTGTAACGTTTACGGTAAAACATTTATGATGTAATAACAATTTACGATATTAAATTATTTACTCTGTAAAACATTTACGCTAAAAACAACATTTGCAGGGTAACATTCACGGTAAAAACATTTACGATGTAAAAATGTTTTGGATATATAATATTCACTGTATACAAAATGTAAGCTACAAACAAAATTTACCGTGTCACATTTCCAATGTAAAAAACATTTCCAATGTAAAAAACATTTCCAATGTAAAATATTTACTCTGTAACAAATTTATGCCACAAACAACATTTTCGATTTAATGTTTACAGTAAAAACATTTACTATGTAAAAAACCTTTACGATAGAAAATATTTACTCTGTAAAACATTAACGCTACAAACAACGTTTACTGATTAACATTTGCAGATAAAACATTTACGAAGTAAAAAACATTTACAATATAAAATATTTACACTGTAAAACATTAATGCTACAAGCAACATTAACGGTGTAACATTTACGGTAAAACATTTACGATGTAATAAAAATGTACGATATGAAATGATTTACTCTGTAAAACATTTACGCTAAAAACAACATTTGCGCGGTAACATTCACGGTAAAAACATTTACGATGTAAAAATGTTTTGGATATATAATATTTACTGTGTACAAAATGTCAGCTGCAAACAACATTTACCGTGTCACATTTACGATGTAAAAACATTTACAATAGAGAAAACTTTTATGGGGAAAAAACATCCACAAGTATAAAACATTTACCATTTAAAATATTTACTCTGTAAAACATTTACGCTACAAACAACATTTACTGTGTAACATTTGTGGTTAAAACATTTACAATGTAATAAAAATTTAGGGTATATAATATTTACTGTCTAAAAAAGGTAAGCTACAAACGACCTATGGTGTCACATTTACAGTAAAAATATTTACGATGTAAAAAACATCTCCAATATAAAATATTTACTCTGTAACAAATTTATGCTACAAACAACATTTACTGTGTAACATTTGCGGTTAAAACATTTACGAAGTAAAAAACATTTACAATATAAAATATTTACTATGTAAAACATTTATGCTACAAGCAACATTAACGGTGTAACATTTACGGTAAAACATTTACGATGTAATAAAAATTTAGGATATAATGTTTACCGCGTAAAAAATTTAAGCTACAAACAACCTATGGTGTCACATTAACGGTAAAAACATTTACGATGTAAAAAACATCTCCGATATACGATGTAAAAATGTTTTGGATATATAATATTTACTGTGTACAAAATGTAAGCTACAAACAACATTTACCGTGTCACATTTTACGGTAAAAACATTTACGATGTAAAAAACATTTCCAACATAAAATATTTACTCTGTAACAAATTTATGCCACAAACAACATTTACGTTTAACGTTTACGATGAAAACATTTACTGTGTAACATTTGAGGTTAAAACATTTATGATGTAATAAAAATTTAGGATATATAATATTTACTGTGTAAAAAATGTAAGCTACAATCGACCTATGGTGTCACATTTACAGTAAAAATATTTACGATGTAAAAAACATCTCCGATATAAATATTTACTCTGTAACAAATTTATGCTACAAACAACATTTACTGTGTAACCTTTGCGGTTAAAACATTTACGGAGTAAAAAACATTTACAATATAAAATATTTACTGTGTAAAACATTTATGCCACAAGCAACATTAACGGTGTAACATTTACGATGTAATAAAAATGTACGATATGAAATTATTTACTCTGTAAAACATTTACGCTACAAACAACATTTGCGGTGTAACATTCACGGTAAAAACATTTACGATGTAAAAATGTTTTGGATATATAATATTTACTGTGTACAAAATGTAAGCTGCAAACAACATTTACAGTGTCACATTTTACGGTCTAAAAAAACATTTCCAATGTAAAATATTTACTCTGTAACAAATTTATGCCACAAACAACATTTACGATTTAACGTTTACGGTAAAAACATTTACTATGTAAAAAACATTTACGATATAAAATATTTACATATTACATTCACGCTACAAACGACGTTTACTGTGTAACATTTGCAGATAAAACATTTACGATGTAAAAGACATTTACAATATAAAATATTTACTGTGTAAAACATTTATGCTACAAGCAACACTTACGATGTAACATTTACAGTAAAACATTTATGATGTAATAAAAAATTACGATATAAAATATTTACTCTGTAAAACATTTACACTACAAACAACATTTACGGTAAAAACGTTTACGATGTAAAACATTTTAGGATATATAATATTTACTGTGTGAAAAATGTAAGCTACAAACAACATTTACCATGTAAATTTTACAGTAAAACATTTACGATGTAATAAAAATTTACGATATAAAATATTTACTCTGTAATAAATTTATGCTACAGACAACGGTTAAGATTTAACGTTTACGTTAAAAACATTTACGATGTAAAAAAAAACATTTAGGACATAAAACATTTACTGTGTAAAAAATGTAAGCTACAAACAACATTTACTGTGCAAAATTTACAGTGAAAACATATATGATGTAAAAAAAATCATTTATGATATAAAAAACATTTACATTATAAAATATTTACTGTGGAAATAATTTCCGGTATAAAAACATTTAAAACATTTTACAGTGATTTTTTACAGCCTATAAAACACTCACGTTAGGTATAGCAATGTAGCATTTACAGTATAAAAACAGTTACCCTTTGAAAAACATTTACTGTTTAAAAACCATTTATGATATAAAAAAACGTTGCGATAATAAAATACTAATGGTAAAACATTACTGTATACAAACATTTACGATATAAAAACATTTATAGTAAAAAACATTTACGACAAAACATTTAGGGTAAAAAACAGTTACGATACATTAAAGGTATAAAACAATTAAGATATTTAAAAAAATTAATGGCAAGACACCTTAGTGTATAAATGTATTTTTACGGTATTAAAAACATTACGTAAAAAAACATTATCGATAAAACCTTTAAGGTAAATTAACATTAAGGTTCAAATATATTTCCGTTAGTGTTTTCCCGATACCAATATTTTGGTACCGATACCGGTACCAACATGTATTTCGATACTTTTCGGTACTTTTCGATACTTTTCTAAATAAAGGGGACCACAAAAAATTTCATTATTGGCTTTATTTTAACAACAAATCTTAGGGTACATTAAACATATGTTTATTATTGCAAGTTTGTCCTTAAGTAAAATAGTGAACATACTAGACAACTTGTCTTTTATTAGTAAGTAAACAAACAAAGGCTCCTAATTAGTCTGCTGACATATGCAGTAACATATTGTGTCATTTATACACCTATTATTTTGTCAACAATATAAAAGACAAGCTGTAAAAATGAATTATTAATCTACTTGTTCATTTACTGTTAATATCTGCTTATTTTCCGTTTCAACATGTTCTGATTACACTTCTGTTAAAATGTAATAATCACTTATTCTTCTCTTCTTTGATACTTTACATTAGTTTTGAAGCATACCACAAATTTGAGTATTGATCCGATACCAAGTCGTTACAAGATCATACGTTGGTCATATTCAAAGTCCTCATGTGTCCAGGGACGTATTTCCTGAGTTTATAAACAACATAATATAAATAAAAAATAAAAAGGTTTCGTGATGCTAAAAAATATCGATGTAATCATAGTAGTATCGACTAGATACGCTCCTTTACTTGGTATCATTACAGTGGATGTCAGGTGTAGGAACG
>NC_084758.1:13803896-13808896 GCF_033978785.1 Entelurus aequoreus
TATATATATATATATATGTACGTGTATATATATATATGTATGTGTATATACATGTATACATATGTGTATATATATATATGTATATATATATACTGTATGTATATATGTGTGTATATAAATATGTATATATGTGTGTATATATGTATATGTATGTATATATATATATGTAAATGTATATATATGTATATATATATATATATACACATGTATGTATATATATATACATGTACATGTATGTATATATATATACATGTACATGTATATATACATGTACATGTATGTATATATATACATGTACATATATATATATATATGTGTATGTATATATGTATGTGTATATATATGTGTGTATATATATGTATATATATATATGTGTATATATTATATATGTATATATATATGTATATGTGTACATATATATATGTGTATATATACACTACCGTTCAAAAGTTTGGGGTCACATTGAAATGTCTTTATTTTTGAAGGAAAAGCACTGTACTTTTCAATGAAGATAACTTTAAACTAGTCTTAACTTTAAAGAAATACACTCTGTACATTGCTAATGTGGTAAATGACTATTCTAGCTGCAAATGTCTGGTTTTTGGTGCAATATCTACATAGGTGTATAGAGGCCCATTTCCAGCAACTATCACTCCAGTGTTCTAATGGTACAATGTGTTTGCTCATTGGCTCAGAAGGCTAATTGATGATTAGAAAACCCTTGTGCAATCATGTTCACACATCTGAAAACAGATTAGCTCCTTACAGAAGCTACAAATCTGACCTTCCTTTGAGCAGATTGAGTTTTTGGAGCATCACATTTGTGGGGTCAATTAAACGCTCAAAATGGCCAGAAAAAGAGAACTTTCATCTGAAACTCGACAGTCTATTCTTGTTCTTAGAAATGAAGGCTATTCCCACAAAATTGTTTGGGTGACCCCAAACTTTTGAACGGTAGTGTGTATATATATATATATATATATATATATATATATATATATATATATATATATATATATATATATATATATATATATATATATATATATATATATGTATATATATATATATATATATATGTATATATATATATATATATATATATATATATATATATATATATGTATATATATATATATATATATATATATGTATATATATATATATGTATATATATATATATATATATATATATATATATATATATATATATATATATATATATATATATATATATATATATATATACATATATATATATATATACATATATATATATACATATATATATATATATATATATATATATATATATATATATGTATGTATGTATGTATGTATGTATGTATATTCATATATTACTAATTGTTAAAAGCGGCCATAACTGTGATGTGGCCCTCAATAAAAAACAGTTTGACAGTCGTGATTTAGAGTATCTGTAGTGTAAAAAAAACCATTTGTCGTTTGCTTCAACTTTCTATGACAAATGTTTTCTTCCCTTAATGCTGACCAATCAGATGCTTGCTTCTAATAAGCACTTATCTCCTGCATCATGAAATATCCATGACTGCTGTCTATTTTGTCAGCCGTGGGTAAACAGCAGATCAATACTCGTAAGGAGATGGTTATGGATCCTCACTATGAAGCTCAGCTCTAGAATATCAAACGGCGTTCTTTGTTTCATTTTCAAAAAGGCCAGCATAAACATCTGCTGCTTTTTTTTTTTTTTTTGGTCCCCGCAGGAGAGCGCAGGCATTCCCCCGCAAATAGTTTGTGATTTGAAGATGAATTGCTGCAATTTGTACGCGGCATCAAATGAACGCGTTGGAAATGACAAGCACGTAATTGCACGGCTGCCTGGGATGATTATTACTAATCTGCTTTTTTCATAAGAACATCATCAGCTTTCAGCGTCCATAATTGTGAACATTGTAATCCTATCTGCTCGCATTTCTTTGGGGACTTCATTTCCTTCATTACTTTTTTTTTTTTTTAATATAACAGGACGCTTTATTGTCATCATATATGAGAGCGTGATAAAAGTAGAAGTTAAAATACAATATAGAGAATAAACAACGTGTTAAAAATAAGTCATAAATACTAGGGGTGTCTAAAAAATATAGATTTTTCAATTAATCTAAATTCGATTACATTTTTCTAATCTTGTACTTCTCTTGTTGCCCTTTTTCTATTTGACTTCATTGAATGTTTGGGTAGAATTGTATTCAACAAAACCAGTGTCCTTTTAAGTAATCTAAACATTTATCAGATCTGTTTGTGTCCTGGTCAATGCCTTTTTTTGAGTTCATATATGTGCAGCATTTACTTCTATGACCCAATGCAAACAACCTTCCTTAGTCATAGTGCAATTTTTTTTTTTTTAATCCAACCAACTCAAAATGTCAACAGACATGGTCACTGACTGACAGACACTGAACTTTGTGGACATTATAAAATACGCCCAATCACCATAAAAAAAATATATCTAAATTTGATTACATTTTTCTAATAAGTCCTGTCCAGACTTGTACTTCTCTTGTTGCCCTATTTGTATTTGACTTTATTGAATGTTCGGGTAGAATTTTATTCAACAAAACCGGTTTTATTTTGGGTAATCCAAGCTGTTTTATGGAGGACTGCAGTTAATCATAGAACTGGCAGCCAATGTTGTTAAAAAAAAAGTATTGATTTTGAATCGAGAATCGGTTTGAATCGAAACGTTACTCCCAAGAATCGAATCGGATTGAATCATGTGGTGCCCAAAGATTCACAGCTCTAATAAATACCAGTACATACATCAGTAAAAAACTGAGTAAGCCAGTGGTGTCCAAACTACGGACCGCAATGTTTTCTATTTGGCCTGCAAGATATCATGAGTCTTGGATAAAGTCTAACAAATTTGGTGTTGTCATTCAGTCGCCATCTAGGAGTCAACATGAGTTTTTCCTGGTCAATGACTATTATTGAGTTCATAGATGTGCAAACAACCTTCCTTTGTCATATTGCAACTTTTTTTTTTTTAATCCAACCAACTCAAACTGTCAACAGACATGGTCACTGACTGACAGACACTGAACTTGGTGGACATTATAAAATAAGTCCAATCACCATAAAACATTCAATCTAAATTTGATTAACTTTTTCTAATCTGTCCTGTCCAGACTTGTACTTTTCTTGTTGCCTTATTTGTATTTGACTTTATTGAATGTTTGGGTAGAATTTTATTCAACAAAACCATTTTTCTTTTGGGTAATCTAAACCTGTATCCGAGCTGTTTTATGGAGTAATGCAGAACTGGCACCCAATGTTGTTCAAAAAAAGTATTGATTTTGAATCTAGAATCGGTTTGAATCAAAATGTTACCCGCAAGAATCGAATTTGATTGTATATTGTTATCTAAACATGTATCAGAGCTGTTTGTCTATTTTATGGAATAATACAGTTAATCATAGAAGAATGCAGTTAATCATAGAACTGGCAGCCAATGTTGTTAAAAAAAAGTATTGATTTTGAATCGAGAATCGGTTTGAATCGAAACCTTACCACCAAGAATCGAATCGGATTGAATCATGTGGTGCCCTAAGATTCACAGCCCTAATAAATACCAGTACATACATCAGTAAAAAACTGAGTAAGCCAGTGGTGTCCAAACTATGGACCGCAATGTTTTCTATTTGGCCTGCGAGATATCATGAGTCTTGGATAAAGTCTAACAAATTTGGTGTTGCCATTCAGTCGCCATCTAGGAGTCAACGTGAGTTTTTCCTGGTCAATGACTATTATTGAGTTCATATATGTGCAGCATGTACTTATATGACCCAATGCAAACAACCTTCCTTTGTCATAGTGCAACTTTTTTTTTTAAAATCCAACCAACTCAAAATGTCAACAGACATGGTCACTGACTGACAGACACTGAACTTGGTGGACATTATAAAATAAGTCCAATCACCATAAAAAATTCAATCTAAATTTGATTAACTTTTTCTAATCTGTCCTGTCCAGACTTGTACTTTTCTTGTTGCCTTATTTGTATTTGACTTTATTGAATGTTTGGGTAGAATTTTATTCAACAAAACCATTTTTCTTTTGGGTAATCTAAACCTGTATCCGAGCTGTTTTATGGAGTAATGCAGAACTGGCACCCAATGTTGTTCAAAAAAAGTATTGATTTTGAATCTAGAATCGGTTTGAATCGAAACGTTACCCCCACAAATTGAATCATTGAATCATGTGGTGCCCAAAGATTCACAGCCCTAATAAATACCAGTACGTACATCAGTGCGTCAGTAAAACAACGTTGTTTGTCTATTTTGTGCAGAATATAGTTATATGACCCAATGCAAACAACCTTCCTTAGTCATAGTACAAAAACATTTACAAATCCAACCAACTCAAAATGCCAACAGACATGGTCACTGACTGACATTATAAAATACGTCCAATCGCCATAAAAAAAACAAAAAATCCATTTAAATCCATTACAGTGCATGATGGGGAAAATGCAAAACGCTCTCCACACTTATCAAAGTTTGCCGCATTTTAGCTACTTGATATTTCTGACTGATGACAAAACTTTAGGAAGGTCGTCACGTAAGTAAACAAGGTAGAAGTCCAACTTTCACATACTTTTAATATCCAATTATTTGAATTATATATCCATTATATATATATATATATATATATATATATATATATATATATATATATATAGTTACTCTACATGCAGTCGGCTGTGCTGTTATTTAATGTTTCCCTCTTTTTGTCATGTTTTGTAACTTGTGCGCTACTTTTTATGCTTTTTTGTGGACTTTTTCAATCCGCAGTGCAACCACATCATTTCCCCATTGTGGGATAAATACAAGTATTTCCTATGCAAGTGTTTCTTAACCATTGCTTGGCCACAAGCGCCCCCTAGGGGGCCTCCAAAACATAATCTGTTTCTGAGCTTTGGTCTGCACTTGTAATACACTTTTCCACCACTTTTGGCAGTGATGACA